>NC_133328.1:652909917-653129917 GCF_042186555.1 Aquarana catesbeiana | reverse complement strand
ACGAACTCTGCCGGGGACACCTGATGTAAGGAGGGTCTCTGCTGGGGGCACCTGATGTAATGGGGGGAATCCGCTGGGGGCACCTGATGTAAGGACGGACTCTGCTGGGGGCACCTGATGTAAGGAGGGTCTCTGCTGGGGGCACCTGATGTAAGGAGAGACTCCGCTGGGGGCACCTGATGTAAGGACGGATTCTTCTGGGGGCACCTGATGTAAGGAGGGTCTCTGCTGGGGGCACCTGATGTAAGGACGGACTCTGCTGGGGGCACCTGATGTAAAGACGGACTCTGCTGGGGGCACCTGATGTAAGGACAGACTCTGCTGGGGGCACCTGATGTAAAGACGGACTCTACTGGGGGCACCTGAGGTAAGGGTGGACTCCGCTGGGGACACCTGATGTAAGGACAGACTCTGCTGGGGGCACCTGATGTAAGGACAAGCTCTGCTGGGGGCACCTGATGAAGGGACAGACTCTGCTGGGGGCACCTGATGTAAGGAGGGTCTCTGCTGGGGGCACCTGATGTAAGGACAGACTCTGCTGGCGGCACCTGATGTAAGGACGGATTCTGCTGGGGGCACCTGATGTAAGGACAGACTCTGCTGGCGGCACCTGATGTAAGGACGGATTCTGCTGGGAGCACCTGATGTAAGGATGGATTCTGCTGGGGGCACCTGATGTAAGGATGCACTCCGCTGGGGACACCTGATGTAAGGACAGAACAGACTCTGCTGGGGGTACCTGATGTAAGGATGGACTCTGCTGGGGGCACCTGATGTAAGGACGGACTCTGCTGGGGGGCACCTGATGTAAGGACGGACTCTGCTGGGGGTACCTGATGTAAGGACGGACTCTGCTGGGGGCACCTGATGTAAGGACGGACTCTGCTGGGGGCACCTGATGTAAGGAGGGTCTCTGCTGGGAACACCTGATGTAAGGACAGACTCTGCTGGGGGCACCTGATGTAAAGACGGACTCTGCTGGGGGGCACCTGATGTAAGGACAGACTCTGCTCGGGGCACCTGATGTAAGGACAGACACTGCTGGGGGCACCTGATGTAAGGACGGACTCTGCTGGGGGCACCTAATGTAAGGATGGACTCTGCTGGGGGCACCTGATGTAAGGACAGATTCTGCTGGGGGCACCTGATGTAAGGACGGACTCTGCTGGGGGCACCTGATGTAAAGAGGGTCTCTGCTGGGGCACCTGATGTAAGAACGGACTCTGCTGGGGGCACCTGATGTAAGGATGGACTCTGCTGGGGGCACCTGATGTAAGGACAGACTCTGCTGGGGCACCTGATGTAAGGACGGACTCTGCTGGGGGCACCTGATTTAAGGAGGTCTCTGCTGGGGGCACCTGATGTAAGGATGGACTCTGCTGGGGACACCTGATGTAAGGACGGACTCTGCTGGGGGCACCTGATGTAAGGACGGACTCTGCTGGGGGCACCTGATGTAAGGACGGACTCTGCCGGGGACACCTGATGTAAGGAGGGTCTCTGCTGGGGGCACCTGATGTAAGGACAGACTCTGCCGGGGACACCTGATGTAAGGAGGGTCTCTGCTGGGGGCACCTGATGTAATGGGGGGAATCCGCTGGGGGCACCTGATGTAAGGACGGATTCTTCTGGGGGCACCTGATGTAAGGAGGGTCTCTGCTGGGGGCACCTGATGTAAGGACGGACTCTGCTGGGGGAACCTGATGTAAAGACGGACTCTGCTGGGGGCACCTGATGTAAGGACAGACTCTGCTGGGGGTCACCTGATGTAAAGACGGACTCTACTGGGGGCACCTGAGGTAAGGGTGGACTCCGCTGGGGACACCTGATGTAAGGACAGACTCTGCTGGGGGCACCTGATGTAAGGACAGGCTCTACTGGGGGCACCTGATGAAGGGACAGACTCTGCTGGGGGCACCTGATGTAAGGAGGGTCTCTGCTGGGGGCACCTGATGTAAGGACAGACTCTGCTGGCGGCACCTGATGTAAGGACGGATTCTGCTGGGGGCACCTGATGTAAGGATGCACTCCGCTGGGGACACCTGATGTAAGGACAGACTCTGCTGGGGGTACCTGATGTAATGGATGGACTCTGCTGGGGGAACCTGATGTAAGGACGGACTCTGCTGGGGGCACCTGATGTAAGGACGGACTCTGCTGGGGGTACCTGATGTAAGGACGGACTCTGCTGGGGGCACCTGATGTAAGGACGGACTCTGCTGGGGGCACCTGATGTAAGGAGGGTCTCTGCTGGAGCACCTGATGTAAGGACAGACTCTGCTGGGGGCACCTGATGTAAAGACGGACTCTGCTGGGGGCACCTGATGTAAGGACAGACTCTGCTCGGGGCACCTGATGTAAGGACAGACACTGCTGGGGGCACCTGATGTAAGGACGGACTCTGCTGGGGGCACCTAATGTAAGGATGGACTCTGCTGGGGCACCTGATGTAAGGACAGATTCTGCTGGGGGCACCTGATGTAAGGACGGACTCTGCTGGGGGCACCTGATGTAAAGAGGGTCTCTGCTGGGGGCACCTGATGTAAGAACGGACTCTGCTGGGGGCACCTGATGTAAGGATGGACTCTGCTGGGGGCACCTGATGTAAGGACAGACTCTGCTGGGGCACCTGATGTAAGGACGGACTCTGCTGGGGGCACCTGATTTAAGGAGGGTCTCTGCTGGGGGCACCTGATGTAAGGATGGACTCTGCTGGGGGCACCTGATGTAAGGACGGACTCTGCTGGGGGCACCTGATGTAAGGACAGATTCTGCTGGGGGCACCTGATGTAAGGACGGACTCTGCTGGGGGCACCTGATGTAAGGAGGGTCTCTGCTGGGGGCACCTGATGTAAGAACGGACTCTGCTGGGGGCACCTGATGTAAGGATGGACTCTGCTGGGGGCACCTGATGTAAGGACAGACTCTGCTGGGGGCACCTGATGTAAGGACGGACTCTGCTCGGGGCACCTGATGTAAGGAGGGTCTCTGCTGGGGGGACCTGATGTAAGGACAGACTCTGCTGGGGGCACCTGATGTAAGGAGGATCTCTGCTGGGGGCACCTGATGTAAGGACGGACTCTGATGGGGGCACCTGATGTAAGGACAGACTCTGCTGGGGGCACCTGATGTAAGGACGGACTCTGCTGGGGGCACCTGATGTAAGGACGGACTCTGCTGGGGGCACCTGATGTAAGGACAGATTCTGCTGGGGGCACCTGATGTAAGGAGGGTCTCTGCTGGGGGCACCTGATGTAAGAACGGACTCTGCTGGGGGCACCTGATGTAAGGATGGACTCTGCTGGGGGCACCTGATGTAAGGACAGACTCCGCTGGGGGCACCTGATGTAAGGACGGACTCCGCTGGGGACACCTGATGTAAGGACGGACTCCGCTGGGGACACCTGATGTAAGGACGGACTCTGCTGGGGACACCTGATGGCATCTGGTGGTAGGTGCACGCTCAGGGCTCCCACTGATTCTGGATTATGGTGAGCTGAATGATTTCATTTTATATTACAATGTAATAATAGAAATAATGCGCTTCAATCATCCTGGCACCATAACAACCATGTGCCGGGATGATTGAAGAGCTAACACCAGGTGTTTGGAGTATCTTTATCTGCTGATGGTTAAACTCTGGATTACACATTTCTATTGTAGTGCAGGATCCGGGCCTGCTGTCCCTCCATCCCTCTTTCCTTCCTTCTTCCTCCATCCCTCTTTTCCTCTTTCTTTCTCCATCTCTCATTAATATCAGACTCTAACCACACCCCCATTTGAACCACGCCCATATAAGCAGCGCCCACAATTCCACGTAAACCGTGCCCATTTTTCAGCGCAGTGCGTGCCACATATGTCTTTTTTTGCTATGTCACGCCTACAAATGCATGCCCCACCCCTAATTATAATAAGACTCCGCCTACAGCCAAAAAAAGTGTCCCTATAATTTTTTTTACAATGTTGGTAACTACGCTCTATTAGTAATAGTAATGATCAGTAATCAATAACTGACCCTGACTGGGAGGGACACTCTGTGATGATATATTGATCGGTGATCACACACATGGCACTGGTTGCGTCTCTCTGATCCGGGTTCAGGAAGAGAAGAACCGGATAGATCCAGTCCTTGTATTTACAAACACAGGCACAGGACTGCGTTTTCATTGGCATCAGGGGTCAGCGGATGTCCTTGGGGGTCATTGGAGGTCAGCGGAGGTCATTGGGGGTCAGCAGAGGTCAGCGGGGGTCATTCGGAGTCAGTCGGGGTCAGCGGAGGTCATTGGGGTCAGTGAATGTCAGCGGGGGTCATTCGGAGTCAGTCGGGGTCAGTGGAGGTCATTGGGGGTCAGTGGAGGTCAGCAGAGGTCAGCAGGGGTAATTCGGAGTCATTGGGGGTCAGTCGGGGTCAGCGGAGGTCATTGGGGGTCATTGGAGGTCAGCGGAGGTCATTGGGGGTCAGCAGAGGTCAGCGGGGGTCATTCGGAGTCAGTCAGGGTCAGCGGAGGTCATTGGGGGTCAGTGGAGGTCAGCAGAGGTCAGTGGGGGTAATTCGGAGTCATTGGGGGTCAGTCAGGGTCAGCGGAGGTCATTGGGGGTCAGTGGAGGTCAGCGGGGGTCATTCGGAGTCAGTCTGGGTCAGCGGAGGTCATTGGGGGTCAGCAGAGGTCAGCGGGGGTCATTCAGGGTCAGTCGGGGTCAGCGGAGGTCATTGGGGGTCAGTGTAGGTCAGCAGGGGTCATTCGGAGTCAGTCGGGGTCAGCGGAGGTCATTGGGGGTCAGCAGAGGTCAGCGGGGGTCATTCAGGGTCAGTCGGGGTCAGCGGAGGTCATTGGGGGTCAGTGTAGGTCAGCGGGGGTCATTCGGAGTCAGTCGGGGTCAGCGGAGGTCATTGGGGGTCAGTGGAGGTCAGCGGAGGTCAGCGGGGGGTAATTTGGAGTCATTGGGGGTCAGTTGGGGTCAGCGGAGGGCAGCAGAGGTCAGCGGGGGTAATTCGGAGTCATTGGGGGTCAGCCGGGGTCAGCGGAGGTCATTGGGGGTCAGTGGAGGTCAGCGGGGGTCATTCAGAGTCAGTCGGGGTCAGCGGAGGTCATTGGGGGTCAGCAGAGGTCAGCGGGGGGTCATTCAGGGTCAGTCGGGGTCAGCGGAGGTCATTGGGGGTCAGTGGAGGTCAGCGGGGGTCATTCGGAGTCAGTTGGGGTCAGCGGAGGTCATTGGGGGTCAGTGGAGGTCAGCGGGGGTCATTCGGTGTCAGTGGGGTCAGCGTAGGTCAGTGGAGGTCAGCAGAGGTCAGCGGGGGGTAATTTGGAGTCATTGGGGGTCAGTTGGGGTCAGCGGAGGTCATTGGGGGTCAGTGGAGGTCAGCGGGGGTCATTCGGAGTCAGTTGGGGTCAGCGGAGGTCATTGGGGGTCAGTGGAGGTCAGCGGGGGTCATTCGGAGTCAGTGGGGTCAGCGGAGGTCAGTGGAGGTCAGCAGAGGTCAGCGGGGGGTAATTTGGAGTCATTGGGGGTCAGTTGGGGTCAGCGGAGGGCAGCAGAGGTCAGCGGGGGTCAGTGGAGAAAATAAAAATAAAATTAAGAGTAATATGACGCTACCTATATAAAATAAACACACTGCAGACCCATATCATTAATGTGACATAACACTAGGTGATGAGATAAAAATGTGCAACTAATGAATGTGATAAAAAATGGTGATCGGCGAGAAGCCTAAATCGCCTATGTAGTGAAATGTGCTACTGTGGTAATATCTACCACCACTAATATCATAGAAAAAGCATGTGACAGAAGTGTAATACACCAACCATAAGTGATAAATAGTGATGAGCCGAACACCCCCCCCCCCCCCCCGTTTGGTTCGCAGCAGAACATGCGGACAGGCAAAACATTTGTGCGAACACCGTTAAAGTCTATGGGACACGAACATCAACAATCAAAAGTGCTCATTTTAAAGGCTAATATGCAAGTTATTGTCATAAAAAGTGTTTGGGGACCCGGGTCCTGCCCCAGGGGACATGGATCAATGCAAAAAAAAGTTTTAAAAACGGCCGTTTTTTCGGGAGCAGTGATTTTAATAATGCTTAAAGTGGAACAATAAAAATGAAATATCCCTTTAAATTTCGTACCTGGGGGGTGTCTATAGTATGCCTGTAAAGGGGCGCATGTTTCCTGTGTTTAGAACAGTCTGACAGCAAAATGACATTTCAAAGGAAAAATCCCATTTAAAACTACTCGCGGCTATTAACCACTTCAGCCCCGGAAGGATTTACCCCCTTCCTGACCAGAGCACTTTTTCCAATTTGGCACTGCGTCGCTTTAACTGCTAATTGCGCGGTCATGCAATGCTGTACCCAAACAAAATTTGCGTCCTTTTCTTCCCACAAATAGAGCTTTCTTTTGATGGTATTTAATCACCTCTGCCGTTTTTATTTTTTGCGCTATACACAGAAAAAGACCGAAAATTTTGAAAAAAAATGATATTTTCTACTTTTTGTTCTAAAAAAAATCCAATAAACTCAATTTTAGTCATACATTTAGGCCAAAATGTATTCGGCCACATGTCTTTGGTAAAAAAAATGTCAATAAGTGTATATTTATTGGTTTGCGCAAAAGTTATAGCGCCTACAAACTAGGGTACATTTTCTGTAATTTACACAGCTTTTAGTTTATGACTGCCTATGTCGTTTCTTGAGGTGCTAAAATGGCCGGGCAGTACAAACCCCCCCAAATGACCCCATTTTGGAAAGTAGACACACCAAGGAAATTGCTGAGAGGCATGTTGAGCCCATTGAATATTCATTTTTTTTGTCCCAAGTGATTGAATAATGCCAAAAAAAAAAAAAACATTACAAAAAGTTGTCACTAAATAATATATTGCTCACACAGGCCATGGGCCTATGTGAAATTGCACCCCAAAATACATTTAGCTGCTTCTCCTGAGTATGGGGATACCACATGTGTGGGACTTTTTGGGAGCCTAGCCGCGTACGGGGCCCCGAAAACCAAGCACCACCTTCAGGATTTCTAAGGGCGTAAATTTTTGATTTCACTCTTCACTGCCTATCACAGTTTCGGAGGCCATGGAATGCCCAGGTGGCACAAAACCCCCCCAAATGACCCCATTTTGGAAAGTAGACACCCCAAGCTATTTGCTGAGAGGCATGGTGAGTATTTTGCAGCTCTCATTTGTTTTTGAAAATAAAGAAAGACAAGAAAACATTTTTTTTTTTCTTTTTTCAATTTTCAAAACTTTGTGACAAAAAGTGAGGTCTGCAAAATACTCACTATACCTCTCATCAAATAGCTTGGGGTGTCTACTTTCCAAAATGGGGTCATTTGGGGGGGTTTTGTGCCACCTGGGCATTCCATGGCCTCCGAAACTGTGATAGGCAGTGAAGAGTGAAATCAAAAATTTACGCCCTTAGAAATCCTGAAGGCGGTGCTTGGTTTTCGGGGTCCCGTACGCGGCTAGGCTCCCAAAAAGTCCCACACATGTGGTATCCCCGTACTCAGGAGAAGCAGCAGAATGTATTTTGGGGTGTAATTTTACATATTCCCATGGCATGTTTGAGCAATATATCATTTAGTGACAACTTTGTGCAAAAAAAAAAAAATTGTCTCTTTCCCGCAACTTGTGTCACAATATAAAATATTCCATGGACTCGACATGCCTCTCAGCAAATAGCTTGGGGTGTCTACTTTCCAAAATGGGGTCATTTGGGGGGGTTTGAACTGTCCTGGCATTTTATGCACAACATTTAGAAGCTTATGTCACACATCACCCACTCTTCTAACCACTTGAAGACAAAGCCCTTTCTGACACTTTTTGTTTACATGAAAAAATTGTTTTTTTTTGCAAGAAAATTACTTTGAACCCCCAAACATTATATATTTTTTTAAAGCAAATGCCCTACAGATTAAAATGGTGGGTGTTTCATTTCTTTTTTAACATAGTATTTGCGCAGCGATTTTTCAAACGCATTTTTGGGGGAAAAAACACACTTTTTTAAATTTTAATGCACTAAAACACACTATATTGCCCAAATGTTTGATGAAATAAAAAAGATGATCTTAGGCCGAGTACATGGATACCAAACATGACATGCTTTACAAGTGCGCACAAACGTGCAGTGGCAACAAAATAAATACATTTTTAAAAGCCTTTAAAAGCCTTTACAGGTTACCACTTTAGATTTACAGAGGAGGTCTACTGCTAAAATTACTGCCCTCGATCTGACCTTCGCGGTGATACCTCACATGCATGGTGCAATTGCTGTTTATGTTTGACGCCAGACCGACGGTTGCGTTCGCCTTAACAGAGAGTAGGGGGGACAGGAGTGCTTTTTTTTTTTTTTTTTTTTTTCTTTATTATTTTTTTGCTTTTTTATCTTATTTTTAAACTGTTCCTTTCATTTTTTTTTTAAATCATTTTTATTGTTATCTCAGGGAATGTAAATATCCCCTATGATAGCAATAGGTAATGACAGGTACTCTTTTTTGAAAAAATTGGGGTCTATTAGACCCTAGATCTCTCCTCTGCCCTCAAAGCATCTGACCACGCCAAGATCGGTGTGATAAAATGCTTTCCCAATTTCCCAATGGCGCTGTTTTCATCCGGCGAAATCTAAGTCATAAAATGCTCGTAGCTTCCGGTTTCTTAGGCCATAGAGATGTTTGGAGCCACTCTGGTCTCTGATCAGCTCTATGGTCAGCTGGCTGAATCACCGGCTGCATTCTCAGGTTCCCTGTTGAGACAGGAGAGCCAGAGAAAAACACGGAAGACGGTGGGGGGGGGGCATTCCCTCCCACGGCTTGTAAAAGCAGTCTAGAGGCTAATTAGCCGCTAGGATTGCTTTTACATTAAAGCCGACCGCTGGCTGAAAAGAATGATACCAAGATGATACCTAAACCTGCAGGCATCATTCTGGTATAACCACTCAAAGCCGTGAATGGCGTACCTGAAGACAAAAAAATGGTTAACAATAAAACACAGTAAACCGTAAGGTATAAAAAATTGCATACCTGAAAAGCAAACATGATAAAATATAATAACAATAAAACATTGCAGAATAGAATACAGTAAAAAAGAGCAGAATAATAGAGAGAATAGAGAGAGAGAGAACAATAAAACGACAACTATTTTTTTTTATTTTATATATATATATTTTTTTTTTGACACTTTTTTTGTAACTAACTTTTATAACTGTAACCGGTTCCAGGTTCGGGTCTCTCAGAATGCGATGGCATCTTGGGAGACCCTGTGAAAGTGCGCCTAGTCTGTGCAATGCTGTACCCTACGCTAATACTCAACTAATGAATGGTAGTGTTCAAAACATTCATCAATGCAAAGACCAGGATTGTCAGGACAGGAGGGACAATAATAGCGGGTGTCACGCCTATATCCGCGCTTGCTGCAGACACAACATCTTTTTTGGGGGGGTTCGTTGGGTAGGGGTACTCGGGAGGATATAAAGAAAATGCCTCTCATGCAGCCGACTGCATTTGGTTGGGGATGTGAATGGGGGAAGTACGGGCGCCGCAGAAGCGGTGGGTTCCCAATTAGGATTGGCGAATGCAGCAGGAAGGGCACTATGGGCACGACGGGCCTGTGTTTGTCTTCTTGGTGGCAGCGGGACACTACTTGTGCTTGCCACCTCACCAGCTTAAACTGCACTTATGGGACTCGCCACGTCACCAAGTGTTACTGCAGTGCTGGTTTGACTACGACCGGGGTGTACTAGGCCGCTGGTGCTTGCCAGTTCACCAAAACGCTACAAAAAAAACTGTTTGCGATCGCAGGGATCAGGCCTGACTATGCGAACGCTGCAGTTATGCGTTTAGTGTTTTGTAAGTGACAGTGATCGATCAATACTGCACTTGGGTGGGCTGGGCTGGGCCGGGCGGAGGGGCAAAACGCAGGTGCTAGCAGGTATCTGGGCTGATCCCGCTAACACTGTGTTTTTGGGAACCCTAAACTGCTGGGGACGCTAGTATAGATCTGATCGGATCAGATATTGATCTGTACAGATACTATACCACTAAGGGAGGTGTACGGTGCGTGCGTGGGTGTTAGCGGTACTGGCGCTAATCTGACGCATGGCTGGGGCGACGCATATCACCGCCGGGCGATCAGGGGGCTAAACCTTTATTCGGTAATAAACGGCGGGTGCCCTGACATTATAAAAAATAAACCAACTAACCAGCGTCACCCGTAACAGTTATACGGTGATCAGTGGTGAAAGGGTTAACTAGGGGGCAATCAAGGGGTTAAAACCTTTATTCGGTAGTATATGGGGGTCCCTGTCGCTATAAAACGCTGACGGCGAACCTAAATATTTACCTCACTAACTAGCGTCACCAGCGACACTAATACAGCGATCAGAAAAATGATCACTTAGTGACACTGGTGACAGGGGGTGATCAAGGGGTTAAAACTTTATTAGGGGGGGTTAGGGGGGTATCCTAGACCTAAAGGGGGGTAATACTCACTGCCCTAACACTTCTAACTGTCACAAACTGACATCAATGCAATAATCAGAAAAAAAAAATACTGCTTGGTGTCAGTGTGACAGGAAGGGGGGAGGGGTGATCGGGGGGCGATCGGGGGGGGGATCGGGGGTGTAAAGTATGCCTGGCATGTTCTACTGTATGTGTGTGTGTGTTGTGCACTCACATGTCTTCTCTCCTCGGCGCTGGAACGGAAACTGCCGAGCCGAGGAGAGATGACATCACATCCTCTGCCTGTGTGTACTACACACAGGCAGGGGAGGATTCCCATTGGCTGGGAGCGATCGCGAGGGGGGGGCCACGATTGGATGGCCTCCCCCTCGCCTCTCAACGCTCGTAGACAAATGCCGACCGCCGCTGGCACCGGGGGGGGGGTCCGATCGGACCCCCCGCCCGCGGGAGGCAGATCACGTGCAGGTACGTGATTCTGCCTGCCCGTGCCAATCTGCCGACATATATCGTCATTAGGCAGTCGGCAAGTGGTTAATGAATTGTCGGTCCGGCAATACACATAACAGTTCATTGATAAAAACGGCATGGGAATTCCCCACGGGGAACCCCGAACCAAAATTAAAAAAAAAAATGACGTGGGGGGTCCCCCTAAATTCCATACCAGACCCTTATCTGAGCACGCAACCTGGCAGCCTGCAGGAAAAGAGGGGGGGACGAGAGAGCGCCCCCCCCCTCCTGAACCGTACCAGGTCACATGCCCTCAACATTGGGAGGGTGCTTTGAGGTAGCCCCCCAAAGCGCCTTGTCCCTGCCTTGATGGAGAGAAGGGCCTCATCCCCACAACCCTTGGCCAGTGGTTGTGGGGGTCTGCGGACTGGGGCTTATCGGAATTTGGAAGCCCCCTTTAACAAGGGGACCCCCAGATCCCGCCCCCCCTGTGTGAATTGGTAATGGGGTACAAATGTACCCCTACCATTTCACAAAAAAAGTGTCAAAAAGTTTAAAAAACGGAGAGACGGTTTTATGACAAGTCCTTTATTTCTTCTTCTTCCATCTTCTTTCTTCTTCTTCCTCCACTCTTCTTGTCCCGCATCTTCCTCCTGGTTTCTTCTCCAGTCTTCAGCCGTGTGACGCTTTGGTTCTTCTGACACTTCTTTTATAACGGAGGGCGGGGCCACCCGGTGACTCCGCCCTCCTCTGACGCACGGGGAAAGCCACAGGGAAGTCACGTAAATTCCCTATGCGTCAGAGGAGGGAGGGGTCACCGGGTGGCCCCGCCCTCCGTTATATAAGAAATGTCAGAAGAAGCGAAGCTTCACACGGGGGAAGACTCCCACTGAGGCGGATCGTGCGGACGGAGTGGAGAAGAAGCCTGGAGGAAGATGCCGGACGAGAAGAGTGGATGAAGAAGAAGATGGAGACGAAGAAGATGAAGAAGATGGAGGAAGAAGAAGAACACCAGAAGAAAGAAAATGGAATAAGAAGCGGAAAGATGAAGAAATTAATAAAGAAATTGTCAAAAAACGTCTCTTGTGTTTTTTAACCTTTTTGACACTTTTTTTGTGAAATGGTAGGGGTACATTTGTACCCCATTACCAATTCACACATGGGGGGCGGGATCTGGGGGTCCCCTTGTTAAAGGGGGCTTCCAGATTCCAATAAGCCCCCCTCCCGCAGACCCCCACAACCACCGGACAAGGGTTGTGGGGATGAGGCCCTTCTCCCCATCAACATGGGGACAAGGTGTTTTGGGGGGCTTCCTCAAAGCACCCTCCCAATGTTGAGGGCATGTGGCCTGGTACGGTTCAGGAGGGGGGGCGCTCTCTCCTCCCCCCTCTTTTCCTGCGGCCTGCCAGGTTGCATGCTCGGATAAGGGTCTGGTATGGATTTTTGGGGGGACCCCACGCCATTTTTTTCCTAAATTTTGGCCGGGGTTCCCCTTAATATCTATACCAGACCCGAAGGGCCTGGTATGGAATTTAGGGGGACCCCCTACGTCATTTTTTTTTTAATTTTGGTTCGGGGTTCCCCTGTGGGGAATTCCCATGCCGTTTTTATAAATGAACTTTTATGTGTATTGTCGGACCGGCAATTCATTAATAGCCGCGAGTAGTTTTAAATGACTTTTTTTCCTTTGAAATTTTGCTGTCAGACTGTTCTAAAGACGGGAAACATGCGCCCCTTTACAGGCATACTATAGACACCCCCCAGGTACGAAATTTAAAGGGATATTACACTTTTATTGTTTGACTTTAAGCATTTTTAAAATCACTGCTCCTGAAAAAAACGGCCGTTTTTAAAACTTTTTTTTGCATTGATCCATGTCCCCTGGGGCAGGACCCGGGTCCCCAAACACTTTTTATGACAATAACTTGCATATAAGCCTTTAAAATTAGCACTTTTGATTTCTCCCATAGACTTTTAAAGAGTGTTCTGCGGCATTCGAATTTGCCGCGAACACCCCAAATTGTTCTGTGTTCGGCAAACTGGCGAACAGCCGATGTTCGAGTTGAACATGAGTTCGACTCGTACTTGAAGCTCATCCGTAGTGATAAATACAAGTAACTATATCCAGAAAGAGGGATATGCAAAGACATATACAAATATTCAAAATAAACCCCAAAAAAAAAAAAACAACCCAAGAAAAACAAAAAGGAATCCAGTCCCTATATTTGTGAGAAATAGATGTGAGATATAAATAGATGTGAGATATAAATAGATGTGAACCAACAAAACGAGAGTCTTTAGTAATTCTTGGATGCTCGGTGACTTCCTATTGTGTCTATGAACACAGGAACATTCCGGGTGACTTTTGGTGCTCCCCCTCTTAAGTCCCCACTCACCACCTCCAATCACCCCTCCAGGGGTATCTCGTACCCCTCTCAGGTCCCCGCTCACCACCTCCAATCACCCCTCCAGGGGTATCTCGTACCCCTCTCAGGTCCCCGCTCACCACCTCCAATCACCCCTCCGGGGGTATCTAGTACCCCTCTTAGGTCCCCGTTCACCACCTCCAATCACCCCTCCAGGGGTATCTCGTACCCCTCTTAGGTCCCCGCTCACCACCTCCAATCACCCCTCCAGGGGTATCTCGTACCCCTCTCAGGTCCCCGCTCACCACCTCCAATCACCCCTCCGGGGGTATCTAGTACCCCTCTTAGGTCCCCGTTCACCACCTCCAATCACCCCTCCAGGGGTATCTCGTACCCCTCTTAGGTCCCCGCTCACCACCTCCAATCACCCCTCCAGGGGTATCTCGTACCCCTCTTGGGTCCCCGCTCACCACCTCCAATCACCCCTCCAGGGGTATCTCGTACCCCTCTTAGGTCCCCGCTCACCACCTCCAATCACCCCTCCAGGGGTATCTCGTACCCCTCTTGGGTCCCCGCTCACCACCTCCAATCACCCCTCCAGGGGTATCTCGTACCCCTCTTAGGTCCCCGTTCACCACCTCCAATCACCCCTCCAAGGGTATCTCGTACCCCTCTTGGGTCCCCGCTCACCACCTCCAATCACCCCTCCAGGGGTATCTCGTACCCCTCTTAGGTCCCCGTTCACCACCTCCAATCACCCCTCCAGGGGTATCTTGTACCCCTCTTGGGTCCCCACTCACCACCACCAATCACTCCTCCAGGGGTATCTCGTACCCCTCTTAGGTCCCCGCTGACCACCTCCAATCACTCCTCCAGGGGTATCTCGTACCCCTCTTAGGTCCCCACTCAGCTTCTCTAATCACCCCTCCAGGGGTATCTCGTACCCCTCTTGGGTCCCCGCTCACCACCTCCAATGACCCCTCCAGGGGTATCTCGTACCCCTCTTGGGTCCCCGCTCACCACCTCCAATCACCCCTCCAGGGGTATCTCGTACCCCTCTTAGGTCCCCACTCAGCACCTCTAATCACCCCTCCAGGGGTATCTCGTACCCCTCTTAGGTCCCCACTCAGCACCTCCAATCACCCCTCCAGGGGTATCTCTTACCCATCTGAGGTCCCCGCTCACCACCTCCAATGACCCCTCCAGGGGTATCTCGTACCCCTCTTGGGTCCCCGCTCACCACCTCCAATCACCCCTCCAGGGGTATCTCGTACCCCTCTTAGGTCCCCACTCAGCACCTCCAATCACCCCTCCAGGGGTATCTCGTACCCCTCTTAGGTCCCCACTCAGCACCTCCAATCACCCCTCCAGGGGTATCTCGTACCCCTCTTAGGTCCCCGCTCACCACCTCCAATCACTCCTCCAGGGGTATCTCGTACCCCTCTTAGGTCACCCCTCAGCACCTCCAATCACTCCTCCAGGGGTATCTCGTACCCCTCTTAGGTCACCACTCAGCACCTCCAATCACTCCTCCAGGGGTATCTCGTACCCCTCTTAGGTCACCACTCACCACCTCCAATCACTCCTCCAGGGGTATCTCGTACCCCTCTTAGGTCACCACTCAGCACCTCCAATCACTCCTCCAGGGGTATCTCGTACCCCTCTTAGGTCACCACTCACCACCTCCAATCACTCCTCCAGGGGGATCTCCCTTTTAGGACAGCCTTGGTGCCCAGATGGTGTTTCCAGCATTGACATGATCCAATATCCATCTTGTATGGATCGCCCAGGGAAATCTCTGGATCAGATGGGTGCAGGTGGGATCTTAGGGGTAAAACACCCAGCTATACCTCTTTCTCTCACCACTTTCCGGTGCAGATATTGGGGGTATTTATGTAAAAACACGAGATAATGGCTCCCATAGTGTAATATCAAAAATGTGGAAAATGTTTTTATTGAAAATAACCAGCGGGAAAAAAAACAAATATATAAATAGAATCTAAAAAAGTTTAAAAAATATAAATAAAAACAAGCATTCCATATGCTGGTCAGTGGGGGTCAGTGGAGGTCAGTGGAGGTCAGTGGAGGTCAGTGGGGGTCAGGGGAGGTCAGCGGAGGTCAGTGGGGGTCAGTGGGGGTCAGTGGAGGTCAGTGGGTGTCAGGGGATGTCAGCGGAGGTCAGTGGGGGTCAGCGGAGGTCAGTGGGGGTCAGTGGAGGTCAGTGGGGGTCAGTGGAGGTCAGCGGGGTCAGTGGGGGTCAGTGGGGGTCAGCGGAGGTCAGTGGGGGTCAGTGAAGGTCAGTGGAGGTCAGCGGAGGTCAGCGGAGGTCAGTGGGGGTCAGTGGGGGTCAGCGGAGGTCAGTGGGGGTCAGCGGAGGTCAGCGGGGGTCAGCGGAGGTCAGCGGGGTCCGTCGTAGGGTTGTCACCTTATCCCTTTATACCCGAACACATGAATGAGGTTTTGGGGCTGATTTAATGCAGACAAGACACCAAGTGAGTTTATTACCCCCGATATTCAGACACAGAACCCGCGTCATTCATTTGTGTTCCTCTTTATAGGGATGAGGCGGCGGCTCCAGTCCTCCCGCCATAATCATTAGCCAGGATTGGCTGCAACCATTGGGGGAGGAGCTGCTCGGAGTACATCGAAGATATGTGGCATATTTATTTTTATATCAAATTATTATTATTTTAATTTGTGTTTTTCTATTTATCATTTATACTTTGTTTTATATAATGTTTTATTTTATTTTTATTTCAAATTTATGTATTTTTATTTTATTATCTAATTATTAATATTATTTCTTGATTTTTATATCAAATTATTATTTTATTGTCTGTGTTTTCCTATTGATCATTTATACTTTGTTTTTTGCACAATAGTTCATTTATTATTGATTTATTTTACTTCTTTATTCCTTATTTCTCCATTTTCTTCGTTTCCCGCCATTTTGTTCCGTGTGTGAGGTCGTGTTTATCTTCCGCAAAATGGCGGCGTTTCGTCAGATTCGGCGGGTGTACCAAGATGTCCGTCTTCCCCCTTTTCACTGTATCCTTACAATAGAGGAGAGCGGGGTGTAGCAAGATGTCCGCTTTCCCCTTCTCACTGTATCCTTAGTATAGAGGAGTGCGGGGTGTAGCAAGATGGCGGCGACGGAACGTCACTTCCGTTATACATTCTGACGGTTTGCCAAATCTGATGAAACACCCGGGATACCATTCTCCATTATAAAATCAGGACTGTCTACAAGAAAATGGCCGCCGACCGATCTCCGCAATCAGGAGAGATTGTCCTCTAGTGGTGAGAGATGTGAGAGGAAATTGTCATTCAGGCGAGAGACGATTCAATGTGAGTCTGAAGATTAGAGAGAGATCAGAATATACAGGGAGAGTATATATTATATATACAGGGAGAGTATATACTATATATACAGGGAGAGTATATATTATATATACAGGGAGAGTATATACTATATATACAGAGATCAGTATATACAGGGAGAGTATATACTATATATACAGGGAGAGTATATACTATATATACAGAGATCAGTATATACAGGGAGAGTATATACTATATATACAGAGATCAGTATATACAGGGAGAGTATATACTATATATACAGGGAGAGTATATATTATATATACAGGGAGAGTATATACTATATATACAGGGAGAGTATATACTATATATACAGAGATCAGTATATACAGGGAGAGTATATATTATATATACAGAGATCAGTATATACAGGGAGAGTATATACTATATATACAGAGATCAGTATATACAGGGAGAGTATATACTATATATACAGGGAGAGTATATATTATATATACAGGGAGAGTATATACTATATATACAGAGATCAGTATATACAGGGAGAGTATATACTATATATACAGGGAGAGTATATATTATATATACAGGGAGAGTATATACTATATATACAGGGAGAGTATATACTATATATACAGAGATCAGTATATACAGGGAGAGTATATATTATATATACAGAGATCAGTATATACAGGGAGAGTATATACTATATATACAGGGAGAGTATATACTATATATACAGAGATCAGTATATACAGGGAGAGTATATACTATATATACAGGGAGAGTATATACTATATATACAGGGAGAGTATATACTATATATACAGGGAGAGTATATATTATATATACAGGGAGGGTATATATTATATATACAGGGAGAGTATATATTATATATACAGAGATCAGAATATACAGGGAGAGTATATATTATATATACAGAGATCAGTATATACAGGGAGAGTATATACTATATATACAGGGAGAGTATATATTATATATACAGGGAGAGTATATACTATATATACAGGGAGAGTATATATTATATATACAGGGAGAGTATATACTATATATACAGGGAGAGTATATATTATATATACAGGGAGGGTATATATTATATATACAGGGAGAGTATATATTATATATACAGAGATCAGAATATACAGGGAGAGTATATATTATATATACAGAGATCAGTATATACAGGGAGAGTATATATTATATATACAGAGATCAGTATATACAGGGAGAGTATATATTATATATACAGAGATCAGTATATACAGGGAGAGTATATATTATATATACAGAGATCAGAATATACAGGGAGAGTATATATTATATATACAGAGATCAGTATATACAGGGAGAGTATATACTATATATACAGGGAGAGTATATATTATATATACAGGGAGAGTATATACTATATATACAGGGAGAGTATATACTATATATACAGGGAGAGTATATATTATATATACAGGGAGAGTATATATTATATATACAGGGAGAGTATATACTATATATACAGGGAGAGTATATATTATGTATACAGGGAGAGTATATACTATATATACAGGGAGAGTATATACTATATATACAGGGAGAGTATATATTATATATACAGAGATCAGTATATACAGGGAGAGTATATATTATATATACAGAGATCAGAATATACAGGGAGAGTATATATTATATATACAGGGAGAGTATATACTATATATACAGGGAGAGTATATACTATATATACAGGGAGAGTATATACTATATATACAGTGATCAGTATATACAGGGAGAGTATATATTATATATACAAGGAGAGTATATATTGTGTATACAGGGAGAGTATATATTGTGTATATACAGGGAGAGTATATATTATATATACAGAGATTGGTATATACAGGAAGAGTATATATTATGTAGCGGTGCCCCCATGGGGGTTGCTGGTTTTCAGTTCCTTATCTTTGCCGATCACTTCGCTCCGATCTCCCTACACACAGAACACCAAACATTTATTCGGGATTATCTCTGGGGTTATATCTCTGGGGTTATATCTCTGGGATTATCTCTCTGGGGTTATATCTCTGGGATTATATCTCTGGGATTTTCTCTCTGGGGTTATATCTCTGGGGTTATATCTCTGGGGTTATATCTCTGGGATTTTCTCTCTGGGGTTATCTCTCTGGGGTTATATCTCTGGGGTTATATCTCTGGGATTTTCTCTCTGGGGTTATCTCTCTGGGGTTATCTCTCTGGGGTTATATCTCTGGGGTTATATCTCTGGGGTTATATCTCTGGGGTTATATCTCTGGGGTTATATCTCTGGGGTTATATCTCTGGGGTTATATCTCTGGGGTTATATCTCTGGGATTTTCTCTCTGGGGTTATATCTCTGGGGTTATATCTCTGGGATTTTCTCTCTGGGGTTATCTCTCTGGGGTTATCTCTCTGGGGTTATATCTCTGGGATTATCTCTCTGGGGTTATCTCTCTGGGGTTATATCTCTGGGATTTTCTCTCTGGGGTTATCTCTCTGGGGTTATATCTCTGGGATTATCTCTCTGGGGTTATATCTCTGGGGTTATATCTCTGGGATTATCTCTCTGGGGTTATCTCTCTGGGGTTATATCTCTGGGGTTATCTCTCTGGGGTTATCTCTCTGGGGTTATCTCTCTGGGGTTTTCTCTCTGGGGTTTTCTCTCTGGGGTTTTCTCTCTGGGATTATCTCTCTGGGATTATCTCTCTGGGATTATCTCTCTGGGATTATCTCTCTGGGATTATCTCTCTGGGATTATCTCTCTGGGGTTTTCTCTCTGGGGTTATCTCTCTGGGGTTATCTCTCTGGGATTATCTCTCTGGGGTTATCTCTCTGGGGTTATCTCTCTGGGATTATCTCTCTGGGATTATCTCTCTGGGGTTTTCTCTCTGGGGTTATCTCTCTGGGGTTATCTCTCTGGGGTTATCTCTCTGGGGTTATCTCTCTGGGGTTATCTCTCTGGGATTATCTCTCTGGGATTATCTCTCTGGGGTTTTCTCTCTGGGGTTATCTCTCTGGGGTTATCTCTCTGGGGTTATCTCTCTGGGGTTATCTCTCTGGGATTATCTCTCTGGGATTATCTCTCTGGGATTATCTCTCTGGGATTATAGATAGGTAGAAGGTGCTACAATTATATATACAGGAGGAGTATAAAACAGTTATTCCATCTCACCATGATCTTCTTTTTAGGAATCACATAGAACGATCGTCTTCTATGAATATCAGACTCATTATGTGTTTTTCAAAACAACATCAAAGAGTGAAATGAATGAACAGCCAGTTGTTTGTGATGAGTCTCAGATCCGCCTCTATTACTCTCCATCCAGGACAGATTATTGACCATCCGGGACAGATTAGTGTCCATCCAGGACAGATTAGTGACCATCCAGGACAGATTAGTTTCCATCCAGGACAGATTAGTTTCCATCCAGGACAGATTAGTGCCATCCAGGACAGATTAGTGACCATCCAGGACAGATTAGTGACCATCCAGGACAGATTAGTGTCCATCCAGGACAGATTAGTGTCCATCCAGGACAGATTAGTGTCCATCCAGGACAGATTAGTGTCCATCCAGGACAGATTACTGTCCATCCGGGACAGATTACTGTCCATCCGGGACAGATTACTGTCCATCCGGGACAGATTAGTGTCCATCCGGGACAGATTAGTGTCCATCCGGGACAGATTAGTGTCCATCCGGGACAGATTAGTGCCCATCCGGGACAGATTAGTGCCATCCGGGACAGATTAGTGTCCATCCGGGACAGATTAGTGTCCATCCGGGACAGATTAGTGACCATCCAGGACAGATTAGTGCCATCCAGGACAAATTAGTGTCCATCCGGGACAGATTACTGTCCATCCGGGACAGATTAGTGTCCATCCGGGACAGATTAGTGTCCATCCGGGACAGATTAGTGTCCATCCGGGACAGATTAGTGCCCATCCGGGACAGATTAGTGCCATCCGGGACAGATTAGTGTCCATCCGGGACAGATTAGTGTCCATCCGGGACAGATTAGTGACCATCCAGGACAGATTAGTGACCATCCAGGACAAATTAGTGTCCATCCAGGACAGATTAGTGTCCATCCAGGACAGATTAGTGTCCATCCAGGACAGATTAGTGACTGTCCATCCAGGACAGATTAGTGTCCATCCAGGACAGATTAGTGTCCATCCAGGACAGATTAGTGACCATCCAGGACAAATTAATGACCATCCAGGACAGATTAGTGGCCATCCAGGACAGATTAGTGTCATCCAGGACAGATTAGGACAGATTAGTGTCCATCCAGGACAGATTAGTGCCACCCAGGACAGATTAGGACTCATTAGTGACCATCCAGGACTGATTAGTGACCATCCAGGACTGATTAGTGTCCATCCAGGACAGATTAGTGTCCATCCAGGACAGATTAGTGCCACCCAGGACAGATTAGGACAGATTAGTGTCCATCCAGGACAGATTAGTGCCACCCAGGACAGATTAGGACAGATTAGTGTCCATCCAGGACAGATTAGTGCCACCCAGGACAGATTAGGACAGATTAGTGACCATCCAGGACAGATTGGTGTCCATCCAGGACAGATTAATGACCATCCAGGACAGATTAGTGCCATCCAGGACAGATTAGTGTCCATCCAGGACAGATTAGTGTCCATCCAGGACAGATTAGTGTCCATCCAGGACAGATTAGTGTCCATCCAGGACAGATTAGTGTCCATCCAGGACAGATTAGTGTCCATCCAGGACAGATTAGGACAGATTAGTGACCATCCAGGACAGATTAGTGACCATCCAGGACAGATTAGTGACCATCCAGGACAGATTAGTGCCATCCAGGACAGATTAGTGCCATCCAGGACAGATTAGTGACCATCCAGGACAGATTAGTGTCCATCCAGGACAGATTAGTGTCCATCCAGGACAGATTAGTGTCCATCCAGGACAGATTAGTGTCCATCCAGGACAGATTAGTGACCATCCAGGACAGATTAGGACAGATTAGTGACCATCCAGGACAGATTAGTGACCATCCAGGACAGATTAGTGCCATCCAGGACAGATTAGTGACCATCCAGGACAGATTAGTGTCCATCCAGGACAGATTAGTGACCATCCAGGACAGATTAGTGACCATCCAGGACAGATTAGTGACCATCCAGGACAGATTAGTGACCATCCAGGACAGATTAGTGTCCATCCAGGACAGATTAGTGTCCATCCAGGACAGATTAGTGCCACCCAGGACAGATTAGTGACCATCCAGGACAGATTAGTGTCCATCCAGGACAGATTAGTGTCCATCCAGGACAGATTAGTGTCCATCCAGGACAGATTAGTGTCCATCCAGGACAGATTAGTGTCCATCCAGGACAGATTAGTGACCATCCAGGACAGATTAGTGACCATCCAGGACAGATTAGTGACCAGTGAATTGGAAGGTGAAATAATGAACAATCGTCCTGGGAGGGGCTCTTTTCATCGATAATGATCGAACGTTTCTTCTTCCTAGTGGGGAAGATTTTGTACCTTCTCACGTTGTGAATTGTCGCATGCGCGGTCGAGTTCACATTTTACGAATGTCAAGCATTTTACATGGGAAGACTCGACAGGAATTGAATTGTCATATCGATCGTCATGTGTATAAGATACAAATTGGGAATGTAAACCTTCCTGTGGGCAGAGATGTGGATCGAACATACGATCGTGTCCAAAGTGTCCTTCACCCAATTCATAGCCCGGTGATTGGAACAAAACTCTCCTAAAAAGAGACCCCCACTAGTCCTTCTGCCCCCCACTAGTCCTTCTGCCCCCCACTAGTCCTTCTGTCCCCGACTAGTCCTTCTGTCCCCCACTAGTCCTTCTGTCCCCGACTAGTCCTTCTGTCCCCGACTAGTCCTTCTGTCCCCAACTAGTCCTTCTGTCCCCAACTAGTCCTTCTGTCCCCGACTAGTCCTTCTGTCCCCAACTAGTCCTTCTGTCCCCAACTAGTCCTTCTGTCCCCAACTAGTCCTTCTGTCCCCCACTACTCCTTCTGTCCCCAACTGGTCCTTCTGTCCCCAACTAGTCCTTCTGTCCCCCACTAGTCCTTCTGTCCCCCACTAGTCCTTCTGTCCCCCACTAGTCCTTCTTTCCCCCACTGGTCCTTCTTTCCCCCACTGGTCCTTCTTTCCCCCACTGGTCCTTCTGTCCCCCACTGGTCCTTCTGTCCCCAACTGGTCCTTCTGTCCCCAACTAGTCCTGTCCCCAACTAGTCCTGTCCCCCACTAGTCCTTCTTTCCCCCACTAGTCCTTCTGTCCCCAACTAGTCCTTCTGCCCCCCACTAGTCCTTCTGCCCCCCACTAGTCCTTCTGCCCCCCACTAGTCCTTCTGTCCCCCACTAGTCCTTCTGCCCCCCACTAGTCCTTCTGTCCCCGACTAGTCCTTCTGTCCCCGACTAGTCCTTCTGTCCCCCACTAGTCCTTCTGTCCCCGACTAGTCCTTCTGTCCCCGACTAGTCCTTCTGTCCCCGACTAGTCCTTCTGTCCCCAACTAGTCCTTCTGTCCCCAACTAGTCCTTCTGTCCCCCACTACTCCTTCTGTCCCCAACTGGTCCTTCTGTCCCCAACTAGTCCTTCTGTCCCCCACTAGTCCTTCTGTCCCCCACTAGTCCTTCTGTCCCCCACTAGTCCTTCTGTCCCCCACTGGTCCTTCTTTCCCCCACTGGTCCTTCTTTCCCCCACTGGTCCTTCTGTCCCCAACTGGTCCTTCTGTCCCCAACTAGTCCTGTCCCCCACTAGTCCTTCTGTCCCCAACTAGTCCTTCTTTCCCCCACTAGTCCTTCTGTCCCCCTCATTATTCTCACTTTTCTTTTTTCACTTTTTTTTCTCTTTCTCTTGTGGTTGTTTATATCACGTTTTCTCCTTCACCCACCACACTGTCTCTTATGTCTCCCACAATCGATCCGTCTCCCTCATGTTTTGGTCCCTGATTTTTATCACTGATTTTTTCCTCTTTTCACTCAGTTTTTCTTTCCCCTCCATGTCTTTCTTTTTTCTTTCTTTTCTCACTTGTTGACAATTTCTCTCTCACTTCAAACCTTTTCACAGTTTTTCCTTCACTTCTTGCTGCTGTTCATCATTTCCTATAATTCTGTCTCCTCCACTGAACTTCGGATCCTCCACCGATCTTGGGATCCACCACCGATCTTGGGATCCACCACCGATCTTGGGATCCACCACCGATCTTGGGATCCTCCACCGATCTTCGGATCCTCCACCGATCTTCGGATCCTCCACCGATCTTCGGACCCTCCACCGATCTTCGGACCCTCCACGAACTTGGGATCCACCACCGATCTTGGGATCCACCACCGATCTTGGGATCCACCACCGATCTTGGGATCCACCACCGATCTTGTGATCCACCACCGATCTTGGGATCCACCACCGATCTTGGGATCCACCACCGATCTTGGGATCCTCCACTGATCTTTGGATCCTCCACCGATCTTCAGATCCTCCACCGATCTTCAGATCCTCCACCGATCTTCAGATCCACCACCGATCTTCAGATCCACCACCGATCTTGGGATCCACCACCGATCTTGGGATCCTCCACTATTCTTCCTCCTCTGCACTTTCATTCAGTCTCACCATTTGGGTAGTTTGTTCTGGCACCCCCCCCTTCCCCCCTTTTTTTTCTTTTTTTTACTTTTTTTGCACTGGTTCGACACTATTATGCCCCGTACAAATGATCGGATTTTCTGATGGGAAATGTTCGATGTGAGCTTGTTGTCGGACATTCTGACCGTGTGTAGGCTCCATCGGACATTTTCCGTCGGAATCTCCGATAAACAAAATTTGAGATTTGGATCTCAAATTTTCCAAAATCCGTTGTCGGAAATTCCGAACGTGTGTACACAATTCTGACGCACAAAGTTCCACGCATGCTCGGAATCAAGCAGAAGAGCCGCACTGGCTACTAAACTTCATTTTTCTCGGCTCGTCGTACGTCTTGTACATCACCGCGTTCTTGGCGATCGGAATTTCCGACAAGATTTGTGTGACCGTGTGTATGCAAGACAAGTTTGAGCCAACATCCGTCGGAAAAAATCCTAGGATTTTGTTGTCGGAATGTCCGATCGTGTGTACAGGGCATTCGTTTGCTAGGCTGTAGGTTTTTTTATGATTTATTAAATCACTAATAGAATTCAATGTTTTATGATATATGACAGTACTTTGGGATGGCATGTTGGGAATCCAGGGACCTGTTGGTGAGGCCCGTTTGCTGCCCCTTACCTGTTGGGCCCGCTCCTTTTGTTCTTCACCCCCCCCTTTTCTTTCTCACTTCCAGTCTGCACCCTGGTCTCTGTGACAAACGCGGCCTCTTGTAGGTCTTCAGTTTAGCTTGGTGGGTGATTTTTCTCCAGTAGGGTGGAGGCCTCTGGCCTTGCAGCGTGGTTCGGATCATTGGGCACCAGGCGTGGGCATAAAATCTGGAAGCTACGATGTACAGAAGTCAGTGATAAAGATAAAATCATTTTGAAACACAATTTCCTTCTGGAACCAATATATTTTATTGGCCTGTTTTTAATATATTCCTTTAACCACCTGACATCCAGCCGTAGCCGAATGACGGCTACAGCGCGGATCTCAATTCCCGGGAGGCCGTCATATGACGGCCTACCCTTTCCTCGCTCCCCGTGCGCGCTCACGAGCGTGCATCGGGGAAATTCTGTGTTGGCCATGTCCCTTGGACACAGCCAATCACAGATCGCTGTAAATGGCCAATCACAGCGGCCATTAACAGCGCGATCGCCATGGCCAATGAGCGGTGATCTCAAATGTAAACATTTGAGATCATCTCTCATTGCCGGCTCTCTCTCCTCACACAGAGACAGCGTGTGAGGAGAGAGAGAAACTGTCAGCGATCTGTGAGTGTTAGAAAAACATTTTTCAGTGCCCCATCAGTACAGTGCCCATCAGTACAGTGCCCCATCAGTACAGTGCCCCATCAGTACAGTGCCCCATCAGTACAGTGCCCACCTGTGCCAATCGGTGCCCGCCTGTCTGCCCAGCGGTGACCAGTGTCCATCTGCACAATCAGTGCCCACCTGTGCCACCTCATCAGTGCCCACCTGTGCCAATCAGTGACCATCTGTGCTGCCTCAGTGCACATCTGTGCAATCAATCAGTGCACATCTGTGCCGCCTAATCAGTGCCCATCTGTGCCACCTCATCAGTGCCCATCTGTGCCGCCCCATCTGTGCCGCCTCATCAGTGCCCACCTGTGCCGCCTCATCAGTGCCCACCTGTGCCGCCTCATCAGTGCCCACCTGTGCCGCCTCATCAGTGCTCACCTGTGCCGCCTCATCAGTGCTCACCTGTGCCGCCTCATCAGTGCCCACCTGTGCCGCCTCATCAGTGCCCACCTGTGCCGCCTCATCAGTGCCCACCTGTGCCGCCTCATCAGTGCCCACCTGTGCCGCCTCATCAGTGCCCACCTGTGCCGCCTCATCAGTGCCCACCTGTGCCGCCTCATCAGTGCACATCTGCACATCTGTTTCACCTCATCAGTGCACATCTGTTCCACATCATCAGTGCCCCTCTGTGCCACCTCAGTGCCCATCTGTGCTCATCAGTGCGGCCTCATCAGTGCCCATCAGTGCAGGCTTAGCAACCATGTCCAAAAGAAGCTTTTCTGCCGAGGAGGCGTACCAAATACTGTCCCAGGCCGACGAGAGCAACGGGGAGCTCTCTTTTTCGGTTTCCCTTTCCGATTCTGATTCGGACATAAATTATGAGCCAGTCCTCAGTAGTGGAACACTGAGTGACTCAGAGGAGGAAGATATTCGGCCCGCCAAACGAAGGCGTTCTGGTGAGGAGGCAGTGGCATCTACCAGCACCGCAGTGCCATCCACCAGCACCGCAGTGCCTCAGCAAGAAAGGCCAAGGACCCATGCCAGCCTCCCCTATGCCCTGCAGAACCCCTTGTGGCTTCCTCCTAATTCAGGAGAAGCCAATATTCCCCCTTTCATTGCCCAGCCAGGAGTCCAGGTGGACACGGAGAATTTTTCCCCAATAGATTTTTTTAATTTAATTTTTACCGAGGACATGCTATCAAATATTGTGGCACAGTGCAACCTTTATGCACAGCAATTTATTTTGAATAATCCAACGTCCTACTATGTCCGTCCCTATGAGTGGAGAGACCTAACGGTGGAGGAGTTGAAGGTTTTTTTAGGGCTCACATTTAAAATGGGACTCACAAAAAAAACACTTTGATGTCCTATTGGTCAACCCACCCCATCCACCACATGCCAGTATTCCCCAAGGTAATGCCCAGAAACAGATACCTCATGATATTGAGGTTTCTTCATTTCAACGACAATACCCAGTGCCCTCCCCGAAATGACCCAAACTATGACAGGCTTTTAAAAATTCGGCCACTTTTAAATTATTTTTCTGCAGTATTCCCCCAGCTGTTTACTCCGGACCAAAACATATGTATGGATGAGTCCCTTGTTAAGTTTAGTGGCAGGCTTAAAATAAAACAATATATTCCCAGTAAAAGGGACCGCTACGGGGTGAAGGTATACAAATTATGTGACCGAGTCACAGGTTACATGTATGCCTTCAAAGTGTACGAAGGGAAGGACACCCAGCTGCAACCCCCTAATTGCCCAGACTACTTGGGATCAAGCGGGAAAATTGTTTGGGACCTCATATACCCCCTACTGGAGAAAGGCTACCACCTGTATGTAGACAACTTCTACACATCTCTGCCCCTGTTTCAAAACCTTCACCGGAAGAAGACGCCTGCATGTGGTACCGTAAAAAAGAACCGGAAGGGCTTTCCTCAAAGTCTGGTCAATAAGAAATTGAGGAAAGGAGAAACGGAAAGTCTACGAAACAACGAGATTTTGGCAGTGAAGTGGAGGGACAAAAGAGATGTCTACATGTTGTCTTCAATCCACAATGATACCTTCATGGAAATCCCCAGAAGAAATGGCCCCATACAAAAACCTAAATGCATCTATGATTATAATTTGTTTATGGGGGGAGTCGACTTGAATGACCAGATGCTGGAATCGTACCTTGCCACAAGACAGACATACCATTGGTATAAAAAAGTCGCAATTTATTTTTTTCATTTGGCCATCTACAATTCATATGTAATTTATCGTAACTCCACCCAAAACCCCAAACGCTTCCTTGGCTACCAGGAGGAAGTTTTCACTGCCCTTACATTCCCGAACGGCCCACCAGAAAATATCCGATCAGATGTTCTAAGTCGACTCTCCGAACGCCACTTTCCCGATAAAATCCCTCCCAAACCAACAGGCCAACGACGGCAAAAAAAATGTAAGGTGTGTACCAGAGCAGGATTCAGAAGAGACATATCTTTTTATTGTGCACAATGTCCTTCTGAACCAGGCCCCTGCATAGGTGAATGTTTTCGCCATTACTATACTTCAGTAAATTATTAGTGAAGTATGGTAAACGTAAGCCTCCATTCCTGCAATTTACCCTCACACCCCTTATGCCACTGCCTCCTCTGTAACTGACCCTGGCTTGTTATTTGACCACGCTTCTGCCTAACGATTCTGTACATACCTCTGCCTGATCTGGAACTGACCTTGGACTGTTTGACCAAGAAATTTGCCTGCCTCTTGGACTGATCTTGTACCCTGCTGCTGGACTAGTGGGATTCAACACAGGGGTCTCACATATGTGAGGGGCTCCAGAATTGTTTTTCTGGATGAAGAAAACTATTTTTTTTGTTTTCTCAATCCTATTTTAGGATCTGGAGACTTGGAGGCTTCAAAGAGATTTGGGTGGGAGAAGCCTCTACCCCTGTCCCCATTCTGTCATGAACAAGGCCCTACTTATGCCTGTAGGACTTACTGCCATCATGCCTCTGCCTGTCGCACTGACCACACCGCATAGACCTGCCTACTACCAGGACCAATATTTTTGGCACTGCTGACAATATCTCTGCCTGCACTGACCCTGGACTTTATATGGACAGTAACCCTGCCTGCTGCCTCTACAATTGTGTTCGCCGCTGCTGACCAAGTCCCTGCCTGCTGCCTGGACCAGTGCTATCCTCCTTTGTACAACTGCGCTACTACAACCACAGGTAATCTTTTGTTTATGCTTTGCTCAGCATAATGTATTTTGGGGTGTAATTCTTGGTATGTGCATGCTATGTGTCCCTGGAACACCTGATGGTGTTTCTTGCATGTTGGATCTCTGTATGTGGCCAGGAAATATCTTATAACGGACAACTTTGTGTAAAAAAAAATGCGTTTTAATTTTTTTTCCACATTTTCCAAAAACTTCTGGAAAAAAATGAACCGTTAAAAAGACTCATTATGCCTCATAGATTATACGCTGGGGTGTAAGCTTTCCAAAATGGGGTCACTTTGTGGGTGTTTCCATTGTCCTGGTGCTCCGGGGCCTTCAAAAGTGTAATAGAGAAATGTGATGTGTAATTTATGCTCCTAGAACCCCTGAAGGTGCTCCCTGCATGTTGGGCCTCTATGTGGCCAGGCAGTGAAAAAGTCACACATGTGGTATCGTAATACTCAGGAGGAGTAGCAGAATGTATTTTGGGGTGTCATTTGTGGTATACACATGCCATGTGAGAGAAATAAGCTATTACAATGACAATTTTGTGGGGAAAAAAATCTCAATTTTGCAAAGAATTGTGGGAAAAAAATACAACTTCAAATAACTCACCATGCTTCTAACTAAATACATTGAAATGTCTACTTTCCAAAAAGGGTTTTTTTGGGGGGCATTTGTACTTTCCTGGCTTGTTAGGGTCTCAGGAAATGAGATAGGCCACCAGTACATCAGATGTGATAATTTTTTTATGATTTGCACCATAGCTTGTAGACTCTAAAACTTTCACACAGACCAAATAATTTCCACAAGTTTTTGGTTATTTTTACCAAAGATATGTAGCAGTATAAATTGTGGCCAAAATTTATGAAGAAAAATTACTAATTTGCAAAATTTTATCACAGAAATTAAGAAAAATTCGTTTTTTTTCAAAATTTTCGTTCTTTTTTCATTTATAGCGCAAAAAATAAAAAACCCAGAGGTGATCAAATACCACCAAAATAAAGCTCTATTTGTATGAAAAAAAGGACAAAAAAATCATTTGGGTACAGTATTGCATGACTGAGTAATTGTCATTCAAAGTGTGAGAGCGCTGAAAGCTGAAAATTGGTCTGGATAGGAGGGGGGTTTAAGTGCCTAGTAAGCAAGTGGTTAAATATTATATTTTTTCGAAATCTGTATTTGTTTCCTCCCTGAAGAAGACCTATACTACATGTGGTCAAAATGCGTTGGGACTCCTTGTACGTGATGTTCTATAGATACTGTGCTATTCATGACAGTTTATTGTACTGATGTAATATTGCATGAATCTAATATCTGTACCCAATGTATGCTATGTATGTCTTCCAGTTTTGATTTTAAAGCTCATAATTTGACTGACAATTGTGATTCTGTAGAATACCCTTCTGTAATAAATAATACTTTTTTATAATCGATCTTCAATTATTTGCTGCAATACAAACCCCCCCGCAGGGAAATCCCTCTTACTTTTTCTATATCTATATTGGGGCGTGCAGATCATTTTTGGCTTATCTATAGTACCATCTCTTTGTTTTTTGCTACAGGGATAGTATATATTATATATCCAGAAAGAGTATATAAAGGGGGAGTATATATTATATATCCAGGGAGAGTATATATTATATATCCAGGGAGAGTATATATTATATATCCAGAGAGAGTATATAAAGGGAGAGTATATATTATATATCCAGGGAGAGTATATATTATATATACAAGGGTACAGGGGGAGTATATATTATATATTCAGAGAGTATTTAAATGGAGCGTATATATTATATATACAGGGGGAGTATATATACAGGTGGAGTATATACTATATATACAGGGGGATTATATATTGTATATACAGGGAGAGTATATATTGTATATACAGGGGGAGTATATATACAGGGAGAGTATATATTATATATACAGGGAGAGTATATATTGTATATACAGGGAGAGCGTTTATATTCCCATGTCCTGCAAACTGAAAATTGACTGACCGCTTACATACATTTTTGGTAATCTGTTTGTCACCGCTGTCTCAACTCCATCTGTAGCCATGCTCACATTATTTCAATGTTTATTTAACCATTAAGTCTTACCTAAATTATGGGTTTCCTTATCTTTACAATTTTGGCCTTTTAGTCCCCTTGCAGTTTGATTGTGGTGTGAAAGTTATGCCCTGCTTGCTGTGTTCCTAATATCCCCTCCTAATTGATTAATTGCCAGATTCCATCCACACCCAACACACAGTATATAACAAGGCTTTCTTTACGGGGGAACATACAGGGGGCTGCACATACAGGGGTTCTTCCAAAGAAGTGGGGTTCTTTAAATAAGTGGCACTTCTGCTCTTGCACTTCAGCGAGTTGCACAAAGCTAACCATAGCAGATTGCAGGTGATCTCATTTTCATATTATCTCACCTTCTCTGAAACATGCACTCTTTACCTCTCCTCCTCTTCACAATTGCAGCCTCTCTCCTCAAGCTCTCTTTTCTACATCCCTCTGCTCCACCACACAATCTGTACATATCACCCTCACTTCTCCCCTCCCCCTATTACTGCACTCATCACCTCTTTCTAACTCTAAGCCCACTTGCTAACATACCCCCCAGGATACTGAAGCATGTCCCCTCATACAAATCATATTCTCATATTACCTCCCTCACTCTTCTGCTTCTAATCGCTGGAGATATTTCCCCAAACCCTGGGCCTCCCTTATTTAACTGTACCCAACACACCCATCACCCTACACCCTCTGGCAGTAGTCGCAATCTACACAATTTAATCTCCATTCCTCTTCTTCCCAACACCAGCCTCCCTCTCTCCTGCGCCCTCTGGAACTCCCGCTCTGTCTGCAGCAAACTCACTGCTGTTCATGACCTCTTTGTCACTAATTCCTTCAATCTACTTGCTCTCACCGAAACCTGGCTCCACGAATCTGACACCCCTTCTCCTGCTTCCCTCTCCCAAGGTGGCCTTCACTGGACTCACTCCCCTAGGCCTAATGGACGCAAGGGAGGTGGAGTGGGATTCCTCCTATCCCCCCAGAGCACCTTCCAGGTTATTCACCCTCCTCCATCTTTCTCCCTCTCATCACGTCTATACGTCTATTCTCTCCTACTTCCCTAAGAATTGCTGTGATCTACCGGCCCCATGGACCATTATCAACTTTCCTTGATGAGTTTTCTGCCTGGCTACCCTACTTTCTCTCTTCGGAAATTCCCACAATCCTTCTCGTGAAACGTTTGAGACCCCTTTAATCGATACAAGGTCTCAGTTCACCACTCTTCTTCTTCACAAAGAAAAATCCAGCACCAGCAGGAGATGAGGATTTGCGGATGAAACCCCGAGAAAGTGCGTCTGCAGCATACTCCTCCATGGTTTTGGCCTCCAAGACTGACAAGGGGTAAACCCGGCCACGAGGGGGAGTGGCACCAGGTTGAAGGTCAATTGCGCAATCATACGGCCGGTGTGGAGGCAAAGTACCGGCTTGACCTTTGTCAAAGACATCACTAAAATCACGGTACTCCTCTAGCAGGGAGGAGAGTGAAGAGGTGCACAGGACCTTGGCTACCTTCTGGAAGCATCTCACTGCATTGTGGCGACCAGGAGAGAACCTCAGCACGGAGCCAATCAAAAGAGGGGTTGTGCCTCTGTAACCAAGGATAACCAACAACCAGCGGAAACTTAGGTCAGGAAATAACTTGGAATTGGATTATCTCATGGTGAAAGGCCCCTATGGCCATGGGCAATGGACAATGGAACCGTCTCATGAGTCACATCGGCAGGCTGTAGAGGTCTCCCGTCAAGAGCTTCAATGGCAATTGGAGTATCACGCAGCTGCAGTGGAATCGAGTGCTGCGATGCAAAGGCAGCACCAATGAACAGGCCTGCAGCCCCAGAGTCGATTAGAGCCTGTATCTTGACAGATGACTCAGCCCAAGAAAGGGTGACTGAAACCAGGGGCTTATCCAGAAGGATAACTGGGGACAAAACAACACCATCTAAGGTCTGTCCGTGACAGGACCTCAAGGTTCGGGTGTTCCCTGGATGGGTAGGACAAGATTTCAAAAAGTGACCTGCCTGGCCACAATAAAGGCACAATCTCTCCCTCCTCCTAAAGGCTCTCATCCACAGAGAGACACGTGAAGCCCAAGTGCATGGGTTCATCTTCACTGACCGACTCCGTACCAGGAGGCATAGGAGGTGAGGGAGGCACGGGTGGGACTGGAAAGCTTAGAGGCAAACGTACAGGAGGCTTCCACAAGCGCTCCTTAAAAAAGTCTTTCTCTGAGTCTGGAGTCAATGAGGATGGCAAACGAGATAAAGCTCTCCAGCTCAGTGGATTTATCTCGGGCTGCTATCTCATCCTTGATGGAATCCGAGAGACCATGAGAAAAAGCAGCCACGAGGGCCTCATTGTTCCAAGCAACCTCTGCTGCAAAAGTACGGAACTCAATGGCGTAGTCGGCAACAGTTCTCATACTCTGTTTGATGGATATGAGGCACTTGGCAGCAGAAGCGAAGCGTGCAGGAACGTCAAATACCCTTTTAAAGGAAGCCACAAACTCAGGGTAACTCAAGACAACAGGTTTTTGCATCTCCCATTGAGGGTTAGCCTCAAGGCTCTCTCAGAAAGCAAAGATATCACAAACCCTACTTTGCTTCTGTCCGTGGGAAATGCCTGGGGCAGCATCTCAAAGTATATCTCAACCTGGTTGAGAAACCATCTGCATTGAGCTGGATCGCCCCCAAATCGCTGGGGAACCGTAGCGGAACCAGACATACCTCTTATAGAGGTAATACTCGAGGTGGGTGCCTGCGCAGAGACTGGAGCAGCAGCAGGGACGGCCTGCAACTCAGGTTGTACCGGAGCAGCCACAGTGGGACATTCTAGATGAGCCGCGCGACTCAGGAGCATTTGTAACACCATGGCAAACTGATCCATGCGGTGATTCCGCTCCTCCAATCTGGAAAAAATATTACCAACAAGTGAATTGACTGTATCTTCTGAATTCATGGCCTACTGTCAGAAACCATGAATCAGACCGAGACAGAAGTACAGTTAATCACACTTTTTTATTAATAAAAATATAAAGGTAAATAGAGTAAAGTAATCAAAGCACAGCCAGAGTCCAGTAACCGGATCGGGTAATCAGCCAGGCCAGAAGTCAGGGATCCAAGTAGAGGAACAGCAAGCAGGATAAGGAGCCAGAAGGGATGTCAGCAAAGCCAGTCTTTAAACAGGAACGCAGGAGATGGTTTCTTGTGATGTGACCAAGGCGAAGGCAGGAATGAAGTGAGCTGGACGTCTTTAAGTAGGCGGGACTGACGAGCAGATCCACAACAGCTGGTTAACTGTGGAGAGAGATGAGAGCTGGCAAGTAGCCGACAGCTGAGCGGCCAACTCAGAGAAGGAAGTCCTCTAAACGGATTTCTATTCTCTTTAACATTTCGATTGATTTATTATATTTTTTCCAATTAATTCAGATGAATCCCTCTTTTCAATTATGCCCCTGAAGAAGGACTGATATACTATGTACCCCGAAACACGTCGGGTTTGAGCAGAGTCTTTTATTCTGTATACAATATCATTGTTGACCATGTCGATTATGTAATATGTTTTTGTTACTCATGATGTCCACAATGTTTTTAGAAAATGAATTCTTTCATTATTAAACATACTTTTTTATTCTCTATATGAGTCTGTACTCTGCTACTATACACAACTTATGTGCAAGTGCCGGGAAAATCCATTCAGGGGAACCCCATTTTTCTGTTGAGCTCAGAGAAGGAAGGGCTGAGTCAGCCCTGACAGAATGATAATGCCAACTTGCCTTCTTCCCATAATACATCCTGGTACCATCTCTTCCCTGGGTAAGTGACGCACCCGGCCACCCACATGATGTCAAAGAAAACGTCTCATCAGACCAGATTACCTCCCTCCATTGCTCTGTGCTCCAGTTCTGAGGCTCGTGTGCCCATTGTAGGTTCTTATGGCTGTGGACACGGGTCAGCATGGACACCCTGACCAGTCTGCAACTACACCGCCCCATACACAACATCCTTGCTTTCAACACATCAACTTCAGGGACAACATGTTCACTTGCTGCCTTAAATATCCCACCCACTTCCAGATGTCATTGTAATGAGATAATCCAATGTTATCCCTTCACCTATCAGTGGTCATAATGTTATGGCTGATCAGTGTGCAGTACATACACAGCACAAGTCCGTGTTCACACCACCAGACGGTTCTCCGGGCTGCAGTTCTTCTGAGCTCCACAAGGTGGTGATCTCACTTCTACCATAGAGACAGGAAGTCTCTATGGAATACAAACAGGAAGTGATGTCAGGTACAGACAGGAAGTGATGTCAGGAACACACAGGAAGTTCCTGGTGAGAGGTGAGTCGGGAGGAAGTAGAGAGGAGACATTACTGGAAGTGGCAGCAGAGGAGGTAATAAGATCTTATTTTCTATTTACACCCAGTAACCCCCCCCCGTCATGTCCGTCCTCTTCCTCCATAGTCATGTGATCATGTCCGTCCTCTTCCTCCATAGTCACTGTGATCATGTCCGTCCTCTTCCTCCATAGTCACTGTGATCATGTCCGTCCTCTTCCTCCATAGTCATGTGATCATGTCCGTCCTCTTCCTCCATAGTCACTGTGATCATGTCCGTCCTCTTCCTCCATAGTCACTGTGATCATGTCCGTCCTCTTCTTCCATAGTCACTGTGATCATGTCTGTCCTCTTCCTCCATAGTCACTGTGATCATGTCCCTCCTCTTCCTCCATAGTCACTGTGATCATGTCCCTCCTCTTCCTCCATAGTAGTTTAGTTTAAGTAGTTTAAGGTTAAACCTCTTTTCTTCTAATTTTAATGAGTGGCCACGAGTCTTATTAAACTCTCTTCTGCAAAAAAGTTTTATCCCTATTGTGGGGTCACCAGTCCGGTATTTATATATTGTGGGGTCACCAGTCCGGTATTTGTATATTGTGGGGTCACCAGTCCGGTATTTGTATATTGTGGGGTCACCAGTCCGGTATTTATACAATGAAATCATATCCCCTCTCAAGCGTCTCTTCTCCAGAGAGAATAAGTTCAGAGCTCACAACCTTTCCTCATAACTAAGATCCTCCAGACCCTTTATTAGCTTTGTTGCCCTTCTTTGTAGTCGCTCCATTTCCAGTACATCCTTCCTGAGGACTGGTGCCCAGAACTGGACCGCATACTCCAGGTGCGGCCGGACCAGAGTCTTGTAGAGCGGGAGAATTATCGTTTTATCTCTGGAGTTGATCCCCTTTTTAATGCCAATATTCTGTTTGCTTTGTTAGCAGTAGCTTGGCATTGCATGTCATTGCTGAGCCGATCATCTACTAGGACCCCCAGGTCCTTTTCCATCCTAGATTCCCCCAGAGGTTCTCCCCCCAGTCTATAGATTGCATTCATATTTTTGCCACCCAAATGCATTATTTTACATTTTTCTACATTGAACCTCATTTGCCATGTAGTCGCCCACCCCATTCATTTGTTCAGGTCTTTTTGCAAGGTTTCCACATCCTGCAGAGAAGTTATTGCCCTGCTTAGCTTAGTATCGTCCACAAATACAGAGATTGAACTCTTTATCCCATCCTCCAGATCATTTATGAACAAATTAAATAGGATTGGTCCCAGCACAGAACCCTGGGGAACCCCACTACCCACCCCTGACCATTCTGAGTACTCCCCATTTATCACCACCCTCTGAACTCGCCCTTGTAGCCAGTTTTCAATCCATGTACTCACCCTATGGTCCATGCCAACGCACCTTATTTTGTACAGTAAACGTTTATGGGGAACTGTGTCAAATGCTTTTGTAAAATCCAGATAGACCACGTCTACGGGCCTTCCTTTATCTAGATGGCAACTCACCTCCTCATAGAAGGTTAATAGATTGGTTTGGCAAGAACGATTCTTCATGAATCCATGCTGATTACTGCTAATGATACCGTTCTTATTACTAAAATCTTGTATATAGTCCCTTATCATCCCCTCCAAGAGTTTACATACTATTGATGTTAGGCTAACTGGTCTGTAATTCCCAGGGATGTATTTTGGGCCCTTTTTAAATATAGGTGCTACATTGGCTTTTCTCCAATCAGCTGGTACCATTCCAGTCAATAGACTGTCTGTAAAAATTAGGAACAAAGGTCTGGCAATCACCTGACTGAGTTGCCTAAGTACCCTCGGATGCAAGCCATTTGGTCCCGGTGATTTATTAATGTTAAGTTTCTCAAGTCTAATTTTAATTCCGTCCTCTGTCAACCATGGAGGTGCTTCCTGTGTTGTGTCATGAGGATAAACACTGCAGTTTTGGTTACTGAAGCCCCCCGATTCACTCGTGAAGACTGAGGAGAAGAATAAATTCAATACCTTCGCCATCTCCCCATCCTTTGTAACCAGATGTCCTTCCTCATTCTTTATGGGGCCAATATGGTCTGTCCTCCCTTTTTTACTGTTTACATACTTAAAGAATTTCTTGGGATTTTTTTGCTCTCCTCCGCTATGTGTCTTTCATGTTCTATCTTAGCCGTCCTAATTGCACCCTTACATTTCTTATTGCATTCTTTATAAAGTCTGAATGCTGAGGATGATCCCTCAACCTTGTATTTTTTGAAGGCCTTCCTCTTTGCTTTTATATGCATTTTTACATTGGAGTTAAGCCATCCAGGATGTTTGTTCGCTCTTTTAAATTTATTACCCAATGGGATACATTGGCTAATGCCCTTATTTAATATTAGGGGTGCAACGGATCAAAAAACTCACGGTTCGGATCGTTCCTCGGATCAGAGTCACGGATCAGATCATTTTCGGATCAACAAAAAAAAATATATCCACATCTCCCCACTGTAATATAGCCACATCTCCCCCACTGTAATATATCCACATCTCCCCCCACTGTAATACATCCACATCTCCCCCCACTGTAATACAATAATACATCCACATCTCCCCCCACTGTAATACATCCACATCTCCCCCCACTGTAATATATCCACATCTCCCCCCACTGTAATATATCCACATCTCCCCCCACTGTAATATATCCACATCTCCCCCCACTGTAATATATCCACATCTCCCCCCACTGTAATATATCCACATCTCCCCCCACTGTAATATATCCACATCTCCCCCCACTGTAATATATCCACATCTCCCCCCACTGTAATATATCCACATCTCCCCCCACTGTAATATATCCACATCTCCCCCCGCTGTAATATATCCACATCTCCCCCCGCTGTAATACATCCACATCTCCCCCCGCTGTAATACATCCACATCTCCCCCCGCTGTAATACATCCACATCTCCCCCCGCTGTAATACATCCACATCTCCCCCCGCTGTAATACATCCACATGTCCCCCCACTGTAATACATCCACATGTCCCCCCCACTGTAATACATCCACATGTCCCCCCCACTGTAATACATCCACATGTCCCCCACTGTAATACATCCACATGTCCCCCCCATTGTAATACATCCACATGTCCCCCCCATTGTAATACATCCACATGTCCCCCCCATTGTAATACATCCACATGTCCCCCCCATTGTAATACATCCACATGTCCCCCCACTGTAATACATCCACATGTCCCCCCACTGTAATACATCCACATGTCCCCCCACTGTAATACATCCACATGTCCCCCCCATTGTAATACATCCACATGTCCCCCCACTGTAATACATCCACATGTCCCCCCACTGTAATACATCCACATGTCCCCCACTGTAATACAGCCACACGCCCCCCCCTCCACTGTAATACAGCCACACGTCCCCCCACACTGTATACATTACAGTGCTGTTAGTCTGACCTTAGTGTTAAGAGAAGCCGGCGCCGCCAAGCCAGCCGCCGGACCCACGAGTTGAGGGAGGGGTGATGACGTCAGCACGCAGCTGAGCGCCGCCGGGTGTACCAAGATGGCTGCGGCTCCGGAGCTAGGCCGAAGCCGCGGCCTTTCCTAAAACCCGAGGCCGCGGAGCGCTCCGCGGATCGCGGGTGTGCCGATCCGAACAGCCTGGCCCGTTCGGATCACGGATCGGTGACGATCCGTTGCACCCCTATTTAATATGCTCTTAAAGCAAACCCATCTCTCCTCCGTATTCTTTGTTCCTAATATTTTATCCCAATTTATGCCTTTTAGCAAGGTTTGTAGTTTAGGGAAGTTGGCTCTTTTGAAATTCAGTGTCTTTGTGTTCCCTTCATGTTTCCTATTTGTGTGATTTATACTGAAACTAATTGACCTGTGATCGCTGTTACCTAAATTGCCCCGTATTTCCACATCTGTTATCAGGTCTGTATTGTTGGTAATCAGTAGATCCAGTAATGTTTTATTTCTAGTTGGTGCGTCTACCATCTGACCCATAAAATTGTCCTGCAAGACATTAAGGAACTGGTGAGCCTTAAATGAATGCGCGGTTCCCTCCGCCCAGTCTATGTCTGGATAATTAAAATCCCCCATTATGATAACACTTCCCATCCTTGCTGCTACTCCAATTTGTGATAGAAGATCCGTCTCCACTTCCTCCCTCAGGTTAGGGGGCCTATAGCATACTCCCAGTATTATTTTCCCCTTAGCTTCATCCCTTTGGAGCTCTACCCATAAGGATTCCACCTCCTCTCTAGCTCCCTCAGTGATGTCATCTCTCACATTCACTTGTACATTATTCTTGATATATAGGCATACCCCTCCCCCTTTTTTACCCTCTCTATCCTTGCGGTATAGGGTATACCCTTGAATGTTTGCCAGCCAATCATGAGAGCTGTTGAACCAGGTCTCTGAAATTCCCACAAAATCCAAATCCTCCAAGTACAACAGTATCTCTAGTTCACCCATCTTGTCCGCCATGCTCCTGGCACTGTGATCATGTCCCTCCTCTTCCTCCATAGTCACTGTGATCATGTCCCTCCTCTTCCTCCATAGTCACTGTGATCATGTCCGTCCTCTTCCTCCATAGTCACTGTGATCATGTCCCTCCTCTTCCTCCATAGTCACTGTGATCATGTCCGTCCTCTTCCTCCATAGTCACTGTGATCATGTCCCTCCTCTTCCTCCATAGTCACTGTGATCATGTCCCTCCTCTTCCTCCATAGTCACTGTGATCATGTCCCTCCTCTTCCTCCATAGTCACTGTGATCATGTCCATCCTCTTCCTCCATAGTCACTGTGATCATGTCCGTCCTCTTCCTCCATAGACACTGTGATCATGTCCATCCTCTTCCTCCATAGTCACTGTGATCATGTCCCTCCTCTTCTTCCATAGTCACTGTGATCATGTCCCTCCTCTTCCTCCATAGTCACTGTGATCATGTCCGTCCTCTTCCTCCATAGTCACTGTGATCATGTCCGTCCTCTTCCTCCATAGTCACTGTGATCATGTCCCTCCTCTTCCTCCATAGTCACTGTGATCATGTCCCTCCTCTTCCTCCATAGTCATGTGATCATGTCCGTCTTCTTCCTCCATAGTCATGTGATCATGTCCGTCTTCTTCCTCCATAGTCATGTGATCATGTCCCTCCTCTTCTTCCATAGTCACTGTGATCATGTCCGTCCTCTTCCTCCATAGTCACTGTGATCATGTCCGTCCTCTTCCTCCATAGTCACTGTGATCATGTCCCTCCTCTTCCTCCATAGACACTGTGATCATGTCCGTCCTCTTCCTCCATAGTCACTGTGATCATGTCCGTCCTCTTCCTCCATAGTCACTGTCATCATGTCCCTCCTCTTCCTCCATAGTCACTGTCATCATGTCCCTCCTCTTCCTCCATAGTCACTGTCATCATGTCCGTCCTCTTCCTCCATAGTCACTGTGATCATGTCCGTCTTCTTCCTCTATAGTCACTGTGATCATGTCCCTCCTCTTCCTCCATAGTCACTGTGATCATGTCCCTCCTCTTCCTCCATAGTCACTGTGATCATGTCCCTCCTCTTCCTCCATAGTCACTGTGATCATGTCCCTCCTCTTCCTCCATAGTCACTGTGATCATGTCCCTCCTCTTCCTCCATAGTCACTGTGATCATGTCCCTCCTCTTCCTCCATAGACACTGTGATCATGTCCCTCCTCTTCCTCCATAGTCACTGTGATCATGTCCGTCCTCTTCCTCCATAGTCATGTGATCATGTCCCTCCTCTTCCTCCATAGTCATGTGATCATGTCCATCCTCTTCCTCCATAGACACTGTGATCATGTCCCTCCTCTTCCTCCATAGTCACTGTGATCATGTCCCTCCTCTTCCTCCATAGTCACTGTGATCATGTCCCTCCTCTTCCTCCATAGTCATGTGATCATGTCCCTCCTCTTCCTCCATAGTCACTGTGATCATGTCCCTCCTCTTCCTCCATAGTCACTGTGATCATGTCCCTCCTCTTCCTCCATAGTCACTGTGATCATGTCCCTCCTCTTCCTCCATAGTCACTGTGATCATGTCCCTCCTCTTCCTCCATAGTCATGTGATCATGTCCCTCCTCTTCCTCCATAGTCACTGTGATCATGTCCCTCCTCTTCCTCCATAGTCATGTGATCATGTCTGTCCTCTTCCTCCATAGTCACTGTGATCATGTCCGTCCTCTTCCTCCATAGTCACTGTGATCATGTATATATATGATATCAAATATCATAGCTGCTGTATACTGTCAGTGGAGTCACTTCAGTTGGAATAAAATAGTATATATAAGTATATATAGTGCACACTGCTATAATGGTAACTCTAATACCGCACCTTGTACAAATATTACAAATAATCATTCATTGGAATATCACATGACATAAAACTCCTCATTATAAACACAATTCTTCATTTTCTGTGATTTTCTTTTCTTTGAACATTGTATACTTGTGCTCCCCTCCCCCGAATATTTCAGCTTCTCAGTAAGGATGATCTCCGGAGATTCGCACAGACCACATGTAGAGCCAGGAAGTCGGCACGGCGCTAATCACAGGCAGTGAGACATTTCCCCATCTCTGCAGCCGCACATCAGGACAATGTCTGTGATTAGCGCCGTGACGACTTCCTGGCTCTACACGTGGGCTGTGCGAACACGCCAGAGATCATCCTTACTTCTCAGGCAGACTCACAGAACTCCTTGTCTTTGACTCTTCAATGATCTCTTCTTCTATAGATCAGCTGATCACCTTCCACCCTTTTGTACTCCTTTCCAGTGTCATGTGATTACAAACACAGAAGACATAGTGCTCTCTGTTTTTCCAATTTATTAAAAAACCCGCTTAAAAAGAGAACACTTACCAGATAAAAAACAAACACTGGCATGTGTGTATAATAAGAGCGTTCCGCTCGCTCAGCACCGCGGCTGTGTGATGTAACAGGCTCGGCTCCTCCCCTCTGCATGCAGATCTGCTGAGGAAGACCAATCAGAGGACGATATACGTGCAGAGGGGAGGAGCCGAGCCTGTTACGTTACGCAGCCGCGGTGCTGAGCGAGCGGAACGCTCTTATTATACACACATGCCAGTGTTTGTTTTTTATCTGGTAAGTGTTCTCTTTTTAAGCGGGTTTTTTAATAAATTGGAAAAACAGAGAGCACTATGTCTTCTGTGTTTGTAATCACATGACACTGGAAAGGAGTACAAAAGGGTGGAAGGTGATCAGCTGATTTATAGAAGAAGAGATCATTGAAGAGTCAAAGACAAGGAGCTTTGTGAATCTGCCTGAGAAGGTTGTTATGTGATATTCCACTAACTGATTATTTGTATTATTTGTACAAGGTGCGGTATTAGAGTTATCATCAGGCTACTTTCACACCGGGGCGTTGGGGGCATCGGCGGTAAAGTGCCGCTATTTTTAGCGGCGCTTTACCATAATTTTTGCAGAGGTTTTCGGCCGCTAGCGGGCCCTTTTAATCCCCGCCAGCGGCCGAAAAAGTGTTGAAACCGCCCGCTGCAGCAGCACATTGCCGGGGATTCGTTGGCACTGCCCATTGATTTCAATGGTAAGGGGCGCTTTAGGAGAGGTGTATACGTCCCTCCTCCAGCGCTGCAAAGATGCAGCTTGAAAGACTTTTTTTATCGTCCTGCCAGTGCAGAGCTCCAGGGTGAGAGCTGTCGGGGCTTTCAAGGCGCTTTGCAGGCGCTATTTTTAGTGTTATAGCGCCTGTAAAGCGCCTCAGTGTGAAAGTAGCCTTATAGTAGCGCTGCACTATATATACACGATAATGGAAAATTGTATCAAATACTTACCGTAATTTTCATTTCCTGACACCAATACATGGCAGCATACATGTGATATAGCTCTGCCCCTATATCCGCCCACAGGACCTGTTTAGCTCTATAAAAGTCTGACTGAGAGCCACCTCCCCTATTCTCCGTATAAAGCACAAAGATCAGAGGAGGGTTCGTATGCTGCCATGTATTGGCGTCAGGAAAGGAAAATTACGGTATTTGATACAATTTTCCTGACGCCAATACATGGCAGCATACATGTGATACATAATGAACTTTTGAGAGGGAGGGTTTAATGCTGCAAACTTAGTCTTTAATTGACAAAAGACATAAAACCTTGGATGGTTCTCCTCCCAAACTTTACTGTAGTAGGAACTGCTGGATCCATCTTGTAGTGTTTTAAGAATGTTTGATGTGAGGACCAGCTTGCCTCTTTGCAGACGGTCTCCAGAGACAATCCTGCCTGTGCCACCCAAGAAGACGACATCGCCCTGGTTGACTGAGCTCTAACCACCTCTGGAGGATCCTTTCCGGCCACTCTATATGCCCGGTGAATCATTTTTACTATCCAGGCTGAGATGCTTCTGGCCGAAGGCCTCTTTCTCTTTAAATTTTCATGATGATGAAAAAGTCTGTCAGAATGTCTGAATGTAGAAGTAGCCTGGAGATAGGCTTTGAGGACTTTTTGGAATGTCCAACTCGTGCAGATCAGCATCTGATTCCGCTGGGAAGGCTGGAAGCACCCATTCACTGAAGGGATGAAATATCGATACCACTTTTGGGACAAGATGATCCAATGGTCTCAGCACAACCCTATCTGGGAAGAACATGGAATAAGGTTCTGCTGCCCCCAATTCTAGGAGTTCTGACACCCTTCCCCCTAAAGTTATGGATAATAGGAAAGCCGTTTTTAAGGCGATATCCCATAATTCTGTCGAAGTACAAGGAGGGTTTGCTAGAAAATTGAGGACTACTGCCAGGTCCCATTGAGGGAAACTATTTCTCTTGGGAGGGCGTAGTCTAAGTACAGCTCTAATGAAGGGCTCCACCAGCAGGTTTGCTGCCCATTTCTTTTGGGTAAAAGCCAAGATGGCTGAAATTTGCACCTTAAGCAAACTGAGCCCCAAATCCAATCTGGATTGCAGGAAAGACAGGATTTGAGATACATTTGGGTCACTAGGGTCAAACTGACGTCCAGCTGCAAAGCCCGTGAACCTATTCCATATTGTGGAGTAAATGGCATCGGTTGACCCCATCCTGGAACTCTGTAAAGTTCTAATACCCTCTGGAGAACATCCTAACTCTTGTAACCCCTGCCTTACAATCTCCAAGCTGCTAAGGCCAGTCGTGATGATTGCGGATGTAAGGTATCTCCTTCAGACAGGAGATAGTCACCGGCAGAGTGATCGGTGTGCACACCCTGAGATCCATTACCAGAGAGACCCATGATCTGTGAGGCCAGTAAGGAAATACTGTGATGACTGTCAAATTTTGTCAATCTCCTCAGGAATTTCAGGATTAAAGAAATTGGAGGGAAGGCAATAAAAAGTAACCCACATAAAATTGGACAGTGGACACAGAAGATAAAAATAAAATAAGACTGCAGTCAGTGCACATTGTACCACCATACCAAATAAAACAGGCATAAAAAAATAAAATAAATAATAATATATAATATTAATATAATTGTGACAAACCTAGCCGGAAAAGAGGCTTTTGGAGGGGACTGAATGCCAGCCTCCTGCAAACCAATGTTCTATTATGTTTGTCTGCCTTGGATCACAGGATGTGTATTGCATTGGAGGGTTTGTGTTTGTCTGTCTTTGATCACAGGATGTGTATTGCATTGGAGGGAGGGGGGATTCTTCCAACAGCTCTCCCTGCTAACACTGTGTACTGATGAGACGTTAAACACACCTGACCTGTGTGTCCATTGTCATTGGACAGTTTAACCCGCCCTCTTTTCCAAGGGTGGGGGGAAAGAGTCTCTGAGTTATTTTATCTGTTGTGTCCATGTGTTATAATAAATGAGTTGATTCCTGCTTGGAACCTGAAGACAGAGCCGTGTCTCGTTTTTGGGGTGGATTATTTGTATGGGTTCCTTGTTCGGCTGATTGGAGTGTTCGGTAGCTGCCTTTGTGTTTGGGTATGAAATGTCCTAAACGACTTTAACCCCTTTCATACTCGGGGTGTCGTTACACTGGTGGCAGCAGCGGGATCATTCCCAAAGCCCAGAAGGACAGCTACAACCGGAGACCGGCCAACAACCGTAAGAAGAGGGACATTATCGAAGAACTAGTCGAAATGGATAGAGCGGAAAGACCCAGCATAACCGAAAGACCCAGCATAACAGACAGGACACCCTAAGAGGCAAGTTTTGATCGGGCTGTTAAAATAAGACTGGCACATTATGGCCCTAACCCTACAGCGGAGATCATAGACCGAGTTATAGCGGCTGTGGATGCAAATTGGCTACAGCAAAGAGGTGCTGCAGCAGCGGGAGTCACAACAGCACCTACTGAAAGGAGAAAGGTACATTTTGCTGCTTTTAAAAATTTCATTGAAGCAGAAGGGGAGATTGATGGGTACCTTGCCGATTTTGAACGGCAATGTGCCCTACACCGGGTGCCCACAGAGGAATGGGTTACCATTTTGTCTGGGAAATTGTCCGGCCGGGCCAGTGAAGCGTTCAGGGCCATCCCAGACAAGGATATTATGAACTATGGGCTGGTAAAAGAAGCACTTTTGGGCAGGTATGCCGTCACACCAGAAGCATACCGGAGGCGGTTCCGAGAGACGAGCAAGCAGACTGGAGACTCATATACCGAGTGGGCATGCCGCCTACACCGCACGGCATCCCACTGGGTCGCTGGATGCCAAGCAGTATCTGGGGAAGAGGTGCTGCAGCTGTTCCTGCTGGAGCACTTCTTTGACAAGCTGTTCCCAGAAGTCAGAGAGTGGGTCCGGGACCGAAAACCTTGCACCTTGTCTGAAGCAGCTCGCCTGGCGGACGAATACACAGACGCCCGCAAACTGGATAACCATGTGGTCAAGACAACAGCTCGGGTGGATTATCGATCAGGGGCACCCCCTCCAGCTGGTGCCTACAAACCACAGTTGTACCGCCCTACAGCACCACCTGTAGTGGCCACTTATTCTCGGCAGCCCAGGTTCAACTCCCAAGACTACTCACAACCCCTCAGGTGTTTCGGGTGTAAACAGCTAGGGCACAAAAAGCCAGACTGTCCGTTGAATCCAGCCAGGCAGTCCCACTCGTGGAGAAAGCCAGCAGGGGGGAATCCCCGCACATCCATGCCTGCGGCTCACTGCATTGAGGAGGAAGAACGTTGGGGCGTCCTGCATGAGGCTGATCTAGTACAAGCAGCTAACCAGGACAACCGGCAGCAACACAGGCAGACCATCCGGGTTAATGGAAAGGTAGCCAATGGCCTACGTGATACTGGTGCCACCATGACCCTACTACGGAAGAACCTCATCCCAGAGAGCCAACACACCGGGGACACTGTAGTCGTAAGGGTAGCGGGAGGCACCATTTTCCGGCTACCCGTTGCCCGTGTTCACCTGGATTGGGGGGTTGGTTCGGGACACGTGAATGTGGGGGTGATGAAGGATTTGCCAGCGGATGTACTACTGGGGAATGATTTGGCCCCCCTCATTTCTGCTTACGCCCCGATAGGCCCCACTGAAGCCAACCCAGTGACTACCCGTGCCCAGATCCCCAACAGCATGATGGCGTGAGCCCAGTCACCCTGTCTTCTCTCCAGTGGCTGAAAAGACTACCGGGAGAAGGGCCAGTCCAGGCCTCTCCCCAACGGCGGGTGTGTTCTCCGAGAGAGGCAGAGGTCGGCTGGGTAAGTAATGTTCTGTTTGGAACAACTTTTGTTTGGGGTACTGTGTGGGTACAGGCATTAGAGGACTGGAACTACTGACTAACTTCAGAGTCAACCCGTCTGGGGTCTCCTCCTGTGTTAGTCTCCTGCCGAAAGGGGAGAAATGTGACAAACCTAGCCGGAAAAGAGGCTTTTGGAGGGGACTGAATGCAAGCCTCCTGCAAACCAATGTTCTATTATGTTTGTCTGCCTTGGATCACAGGATGTGTATTGCATTGGAGGAAGGGGGGATTCTTCCAACAGCTCTCCCTGTTAACACTGTGTACTGATGAGACGTTAAACACACCTGACCTGTGTGTCCATTGTCATTGGACAGTTTAACCCGCCCTCTTTTCCAAGGGTGGGGGGAAAGAGTCTCTGAGTTATTTTATCTGTTGTGTCCATGTGTTATAATAAAGGAGTTGATTCCTGCTTGGAACCTGAAGACAGAGCCGTGTCTCGTTTTTGGGGTGGATTATTTGTATGGGTTCCTTGTTCAGGTGATTGGAGTGTTCGGTAGCTGCCTTTGTGTTTGGGTATGAAATGTCCTAAACGACTTTAACCCCTTTCATACTCGGGGTGTCGTTACAATAATAATAATTGTTTAATATTAATATATTATTAATTTAAAAATACCAAAGACTGACTTTTTTATATTTTATTAATTTCCAACTTACATCAGAACTAGTAATTCAGTTCTCTCTCCCTAAGGTTTCAGCGGCTGGATGTGTGATAAGTGTATGTATGTAGCTGCGGGTTACATACATAGTCATACAGTAGACTGCACTGTGTTCCGGCCCCGTGTATGGGCGGAGACATCCTGGAACACAGACTAGTCTACAGCAGTGGTGCTCAGCCAATCACAGCAAGCAATTTAGACTAGTCTGTGTTTATGGAAGTCACCGCCCATACCCGGAACACAGTGCGGTATAGTGTATATAGTACTGTATGTAGAGTAGACAGCCACAGATACAGAACATACAGTTTTGCGCATGCAGCGGGCTGACAGCTTAGGGAGAGACAATGACATAGTTTGGCCCAACAGAACTTCAACAAACTATGTATAAGTACTTTAAAGAACAACTCTCTCAACTAACCATAACAGAAATATGGCAGAAGGCCGTTATTCTGTTTCACAGTTTCTGTAAATATATAACATAGTACAGTGCTATCTGCTATGCTATAATAACATTTTTATTTTATTATTTTCTTTCAACTTAAATGAGAACTAGTAGTTTTTTCCCCAAGTGCTCTCCCAAAGGTGTCAGCGGCTGGATGTGCGATATAAAAGTGTATGTATGTAGCTGCGGGTTACATACATAGTCATACAGTAGACCGCACTGTGTTCCGGCCCCGAGTATGGGCGGAGACATCCTGGAAGTGGAACACAGACTAGTCTACAGCAGCGGTGCTCAGCCAATGACAGCAAGCAATGTAGACTAGTGTGTGTTTCTGGAAGTCTCCGCCCATACCCGGAACACAGTGCGGTATAGTGTATATAGTACTGTAGTATGTAGACAGCCACAGATACAGAACATAAAGTTTTGCATTTGCACATGCAGCGGGCTGACAGCTTAGGGAGAGACATAGTTTGGCCCAACAGCAACAAACTATTTATGTACAGTAGTTCAAAATCTGGAGTTCTCTCTTAAATTGAAGTGCAAAAAACTGTAGAACTACAATGAACAACCAACAAATGGCACAACTAGACAATTGGAACATACTAGGTAGTCAGTCATACTATGTTGTATGTTCCAATTGTCCAATAGCACAGTCCAATACCAATTCATTTACTATGTTCAACATGGTAAATAAATTGGTCTGTGCTACGGATTTATAAATCTATTTCAGTAAAAGTGGCAGATTTCACTTTAGGAACAAAAGCTGTTCAGCTTTCTCACAGGAGAGACGGTTTCTCTTCTCATGAAGAATATGAGATACTAGACTGGATAGTCTCTGACTCTCTGTACTGGTGCTTGGGGCAGATAAATATCTGCGTGCAATGTGTGCAAGCAAAGGAAAACGTTGTTTGTTGATGCGCCAGTACTCAAGGGGATTGTCGCTTCTGGCGATAGGCTGTTCAGCTAAATAAACGTCCAGCTGTTGGGTAGCTGCACTTGTTGTGGCACCGCTTTGGATTGGGGTGCATTCGTGTAAAATTTCTTCAAACATATCAGATATGGAGGGAGCGTGTTCCTCTTCACTTGTATGCGACCGTTTCTTCTCACTTTCCTCTGTGCTACACCTCGAAACTCCTTCACTAGATGCTTCCACCACCTCGATTTGTGCCTGTATCATTTCCCGTGCACGCTGCTTTTTCTCCACATTAAAATAATGCTCTTTAAATCGAGGATCTAGAACTGTTGCAATGCAGTACAGAGGGTTGGACTCGGTGTCTTGAAACCGTAGATACAACAAGTTTTTCACACCTGGATTTGGGGATCCTCTGCCATTCCTCCTTGCAGATCCTCTCCAGTTCTGTCAGGTTGAATGGTAAACGTTGGTGGACTTCCATTTTTAGGTCTCTCCAGAGATGCTCAATTGGGTTTAAGTCAGGGCTCTGGCTGGGCCATTCAAGAACAGTCACGGAGTTGTTGTGAAGCCACTCCTTTGTTATTTTAGCTGTGTGCTTAGGGTCATTGCCTTGTTGGAAGGTAAACCTTCGACCCAGTCTGAGGTCCTGAGCACTCTGGAGAAGATTTTCGTCCAGGATATCCCTGTACTTGCCGCATTCATCTTTCCCTCGATTGCAACCAGTCGTCCTGTCCCTGCAGCTGAAAAACACCCCCACAGCATGATGCTGCCACCACCATGCTTCACTGTTGGAACTGTATTGGACATGTGATGAGCAGTGCCTGGTTTTATCCACACATACCGCTTAGAATTAAGGCCAAAAAGTTCTATCTTGGTCGCATCAGACCAGAGAATCTTATTTCTCACAATCTTGGAGTCCTTCAGGTGTTTTTTATTTTTTGTTTCCAACCTTTTTTATTGCGGAATGATATAACATCTGGGTGTACAAGCATTGTGGGGACAAGAAGGACAGTGGCTAAGGAGCCAATGACAGCTTACCTTCAGGTGTTTTTTAGCAAACTCCATGCAGCTTTTATGTGTCTTGCACTGAGGAGAGGCTTCCATCGGCCATTCTGCCATAAAGCCCCGACTGGTGGAGGGCTGCAGTGATGGTTGACTTTCTACAGCTTTCTCCCATCTCCTGACTGCATCTCTGGAGCTCAGCCACAGTGATCTTTGGGTTCTTCTTTACCTCTCTCACCAAGGCTCTTCTCCCCCGATAGCTCAGTTTGGCCGGACGGCCAACTCTAGGAAGGGTTCTGGTCATCCCAAACGTCTTTCATTTAAGGGTTATGGAGGCCACTGTGCTCTTAGGAACCCTAAGTGCAGCAGAAATGTTTTTGTAACCTTGGCCAGATCTGTGCCTTGCCACAATTCTGTCTCTGAGCTCTTCATGATTCTCATTTGCTCTGACATGCACTGTGAGCTATAAGGTCTTATATAGACAGGTGTGTGGCTTTCCTAATCAAGTCCAATTAGTATAATCAAACACAGCTGGACTCAAATGAAGGTGTAGAACCATCTCAAGGATGATCAGAAGAAATGGACAGCACCTGAGTTATATATATGAGTGTCACAGCAAAGGGTCTGAATACTTAGCAGCATGTGATATTTCAGTTTTTCTTTTTTAATAAATCTGCAAAAATGTCAACAATTCTGTGTTTTTCTGTCAATATGGGGTGCTGTGTGTACAATATGAGGGGCTGTGTGTACAATATGGGGGGCTGTGTGTACAATATGGGGGGCTGTGTGTACAATATGGGGGGCTGTGTGTACAATATAGGGTGCTGTGTGTACAATATGGGGTGCTGTGTGTACAATATGGGGTGCTGTGTGTACAATATGGAGTGCTGTGTGTACAATATGGGGTGCTGTGTGTACAATATGGGGTGCTGTGTGTACAATATGGGGTGCTGTGTACAATATGGGGTGCTGTGTGTACAATATGGGGTGCTGTGTGTATAATATGGGGTGCTGTGTGTATAATATGGGGTGCTGTGTGTACAATATGGGGTGCTGTGTGTACAATATGGGGTGCTGTGTGTACAATATGAGGTGTTGTGTGTACAATATGGGGTGCTATGTGTACAATATGGGGTGCTGTGTGTACAATATGAGGTGCTGTGTGTACAATATGGGGTTCTGTGTGTACAATATGGGGTTCTGTGTGTACAATATGGGGTTCTGTGTGTACAATATGGGGGGCTGTGTGTACAATATGTGGGGCTGTGTGTACAATATGGGGGGCTGTGTGTACAATATGGGGCGCTGTGTGTACAATATGGGGTGCTGTGTGTACAATATGGGGTGCTGTGTGTACATTAATGAGGAAAAAAATGAACTTAAATGATTTTAGCAAATGGCTGCAATATAACAAAGAGTGAAAAATGTAAGGGGGTCTGAATACTTTCTGTCCCCACTGTATATATGCATTAATGGTTTATGAATACCTAAACAATACATTATGAATATATTATGAAAGAAAAATTATTATTAAAATACATAAACCAATATATGTAAAATTATTCGCTTAATCATGCATATAATTACTTCAATATAATGAACTTATATATATTGGGGATTATTGTTTAATATGATTATTTATGCAGTAAATAATACAAAGTTTCGTAAAACCATAATTGGTTAATATTCTCTTCTACATTCATGTCTGTTATTTGAAACTTAGGGGTCCCTTATCTTACCATAACATTGGGCCTCCTTGGCTAATGCCTTAACTGGTTAACTGACAAGGATTCATAATTTACAACTCAGGCTGATATACAAGGAGCCTTGGAGTTTCTTAGAAAAAAAATCTCTTCTCTAAAGACAGTGAACTTAGTTAAAACTTTAGAGAGAGCAAAAAAAATGTAACAACATGGCCTCTGAGTTGTTCATAGAATATATATGAATAATAAATGATATAAAGGCCTTAGGAATTATTTTTAACCCCAGTAGTCCTGACAACACTAAACAGTTCAAACAAAATGTGTTCCCATGGGGGTAGTAGTCCTTCAATGTACAGCAACCCCCCCCCCATCCTCCTCCCCTCACATCCACATCCTTTTTTTTTGTATGACCAATACCATCCAAATACTTTTTACTTTAATTTCCCAAGGTTATCCATCTACAAGGAGACCTGTATAGATGAAATGACGGCACCAATGAGGATGGAGAAGGACTGGAGTCACATGACTGAGAAGATACTAAACCTCACCCTGGAAATCATCTACCTGCTAACTGCAGAGGTGAGGAGGATTCTGGGAGGTCACATGACATCACTATTATCTCTATTATTAAAACAGACCTGACCGGAGAGGTGAGGAGGATTCTGGGAATCTAACATGATATTCCTATTGGTTCTCCAATACAGAGATTTCCTCTTGTGAAGTCAGGTGATCATATGACCATCACAGTGCCTCCATGTGACTCCCTAAAACCTGAGAGACACAACATGCAGAAGATTCTAGAAGTCACCAAGAAGATGATGGAGCTGCTGACAGGAGAGGTGAGGAGGATTCTGGGAATTCTGGGACATTATCCAGTAACAGACAAGGCATGTGTCTGGATGGTGACTGTATCATTGTGTGTGTCAGGTTCCTATAAGGTGTCAGGATGTCACTGTCTATTTCTCCATGGAGGAGTGGGAGTATTTAGAAGGACACAAGGATCTCTACAAGGACGTCATGATGGACAATCAGCCGCCCCTCACATCACCGGGTAAGAGGAGACTTTATTGTAAAGGAGAGAGCAGTACGGAGGGTCCACCTAGATCCCCCATCATCTGATAAACACATAGAAACAATGTATTCAGTCAGTGTGTGTGTTTCCTACAGATGGATCCAGTAATGGGAACCCACCAGAGAGATGTCCCCATCCTCTGTATTCCCGGGATTCCACACAGGAAGATCACACCATCCCTCACCATCATCAGGTAGATGAGGAACAATCACTGATAGTATCATTAGGATCTGTACATTATCTGCATTGTTACCATTGATGTCATTTTTATTATATATTCAGAGTGGAAACCTGAGAGATCCTAAAGTTGAGGTCAAAGCAGAAGAAGAGGAAGAGACGTATATGAAGGATGATCAGCAGTCTATCGAGGAGGATGGAATAAGGGGGACATTTATGGAGGAGGACACATCTACAGAGATCAGCACAGGTGGATCATTAACACTAAATAGATTCCTCCGCCTATACTGCTCACTGATTGGTCCAGAGAGGGGCAAGGACTGGGTGATATCAGCCTGTTGCCACTGATTACTGAATACCAATATTATGAGTCTTGATCCTGAGGGCTCTTTCACACATACGGACTGTTTAGGTCCGACTGTCAGTTTTTCAGGTGGACCTGAACGGAAGCTCCATGCATCTCTATGGAGCGATGAATGTCAGTGGTGGAAACCCTGTTTTGCAACCGACTGGCGGATCGGATGAAAACGGACAGGCGGATCTGTTTTCATCCAATCCCCCATAAAGGAGAGCAGAGATCTGACAGGTCCGTCTCTCCACAGTGAGGAGATTAAAAGTGCGATCCCTGCTGAGCAAGTGGAGTCCGTGAAAACAGACATGCAGGTGTAACCCTTATACTGTATAATTTATATTGTACATTACATACTCCTGACCCCTGCACTATATACACTATATTGTACATTACATAATCCTGACCCCTGCAATATATACAATATTTTGTACATTTCATACTCCTGACCTCTGCTCTCTCCCCTATAAACTACGTAAAATTTTTTCATTCTTAACGTAATTTTCCTTTCTTGGAAGCTCATCATGTCAGTCTAGGAATGAGTTAGCTCCACCCCTCTGACCCCCACAAGACAACCCCCTGCTTAAAGTGGATGTAAACACCAATTTTTTTTTTTAATGAAGACTTCTACCTGGTAGAGTAGAGGATGTCATGTCATCTGTGCCCAGTTCTCTTTACACACAGATAAATGTGTGCCGGTTTCTTCCCCGTGCTCATTTCCTTATCTCATGCAGGAGCAGACCCAGCTTTCCATCCCCCTCTCACAGCGTCTCACAGCTATCCCGAAATCTCCACTACAGCCTGTGTTCTAAGAGTGTGGCACAAGCGCAGGAGTTGCTCGTTATAAGGCACTACAGAGTGCGCTTTCATGAATTATTTTTCACACATTTCAGGGTTTTTTGCCTTATAACGAGCAGCTCCTAATATAAATAATAGGCATTTGTGCGGGTAAGGGAAGTCCTTCTACATGCGCAGGAGTCACGGGGGCCCGTGAGCGTGCTCTGCTCCTGCCCAGAACGTGCTCTGTATCCCCTGTGCACACACTTCTCATCATAACAAGTGCGAGGTTCGTCCTTGTGACGCTGGCTGGCCAAGGGGAGTATAGAGGTGGGCGGGGAGTCTAGTGATGTCATGACTCCGCCCACCGAGCGCCGGAGCATAGACCCACCCATCGAATCCGGAGATATGCGGGGCTCCGTGTGAAGAAGGGGTGAATTTTAACAGGTAGAGATACATGCAGGAGATGTATACATATATACTTTAGTATGATGGCAATAGTTTAGAATCATGAGTAATGGGTTTACATCCACTTTAAATAAAAGGAGGACCTCCCTATACCCCCATGTTCCTAACACTCCTCGCGACGGAACACCAGGGCGGGAAACCCTAGGCTGACATGATGAGCTCCCAGGAAAGGAAAATTACGGTAAGTATGGCAACAATTTTCCGTATTCCTGGAGCTAATCATGTCAGCCTACGAATGGGAAATGATTAGCATTCAAACAAGAAAAGGGCGGGATCAAAAACAGAAAAACAAGACACCACACAGACTGAATGCAAAAGAAATAACATCAAACGGAAAGAGCGGAAGCATTCACCGAAGTGCCCAAAGCCTGTGAAGGACCGTACGTTACATTAAAACGGTAATGGGCGATGAAAGTGTTAGGGGACTTCCAGCTGGCAGCCTTACATACCACTTCTGCCGGAACCCTGGCATGACTTGCCCATGAAGCTTTTATCGAATGTACCCAAACCTCCCCTGGATGGAGAAGACCTGAAGCTGCATATGCTCATTTTATGATCTGGACTATCTACGAGGAAAGGATTCTAGGTAAGGCCACTTGACCTTTCCTAGGGCCTACTGGTAGGATGAACAAGTTATCCACTACTCTGAACTCCTCCGTTCTGCTCAGATACATGGAAATGACCTGGAATACATCCACCCTTGACCAATCTTCTTGTTCCGAGACTGAAGACAATAAAGGCAGCACCACTTCCTAATTTATATGAAAAGGAGAAGCCACCTTCGGAAGAAAAGACGGCACTGGCCCAAGAATCACTCTGTCCTGATCTAGCTGAAAAAGCTTGGATTTCTGAAACACGCCTGACAAATAGTCATAGGAGAAACTTCAGATTCAACATCCGTTTGTTCTGATCCAGAAAGTGTCTGCTTAAGGTGTCTGCTCTTGTATTCTCTACCCCCGGAAGGTAAGAGGCTGACAAGAACAACAGACTGCCCTCTGCCCAATGAAAGATCTGCGCTACAATCTGCAGAAGAGGTAGACCCCTATTCCTCCCTGATTGGACATGTGCTACTGCCGTTCTGTTGTCCGTTAGAATCCTCGCATGACGGCCCTGAAGTAATGTTGCTAAAGCCAGCAAAGGTTCTTGTGCTGCCATCAACTCCAGACAATTGGAGGAATAAGGAATCACTCCTTCCCATCTTCCTCGGGCCATCTGGTCCTGACAGTGCGCTCCCCAACCCTTTAGGCTCGCGTCGGAAGTAAGTGTGATCACTTGTGTGACTAAAAGCGGAAGGCTTTGCTTTAGGTTGGATGGTTTAGTCCACCATGTCAGAGTTTGCTTGACAAAATGGGGCAGCACTATTTGCTGACATAGAGAACTTCTGTCCCAGTGCTGGAGAAAAGCAAACTGAATGTGTCTGAGATGCCATCGTACCCAAGCCACTGTGGGCACTGCTGCATTCATCAGCCCAAAGACCCTTATACAATGCCTCGCTGATACTGAAAAATTAATCTTCAGAGCTCGGACTGTCGAGGTTAAGAGGAATATCTTCTTCGGAAGGAACACTTTTCCCACCACTGTGTTGAATAAGACCCCCAGATATTCCAACCTCTGTGAGGGAATCAGCTGGCTTTTGTTGAACTGACACAGCTACTCCCACACTCAAAACATCTTGAATGTAGGCCTCTAGTGTGTTCCTCTCTACCTTCCTGGAGCGCAGGTGAGTTTTTACAAAATGATTCCCCGGAGGATGTGTTCCCATTCTAGTCGATATCCATTTCTCACCACTGGGCGTGCCGACCTTCAGAAATATCCCTCTGTAGTTTTTGCACCTTGGGTAAACTTGGACTTCTGACCTTTGTTCGCAGATTGGGAAACCCATCAGGGCCGTCGCAGAAATTCCCTTCCGGGCCGATAAGACCTTGCCTCTTGGAACTGTCCCCTTGATCTCCCAGTGGGATGAAAGGAGTGCTGCCGCTTCCTCCTTACTTGCGGGATAAGACCCGACTTTCTGCCTGTTACACGCTGGATGGCCTCTTCCAGAGTCTTGCCAAACAAGACCTTACCGACATACGACACTGAGCATAGGCCCTGTTTAGATGCACTATCTGCCGTCCAGTGTTGCAACCACAGAGCCCTTTTGGCTGCCACAGAATGCGCCATCACTCTGGCCAACAACCGAACAAGGTCCACCGGCTGCTTCAGCCACATAATCTGCTGCTGATTTAAGGTCTGCTAATGTTGAAAGGAAAGACTCTTGCCCACTCTCCAACTCCTTTAACTGCAACATCCAAGCTGTTAAAGCTCTGGCTACTGACATCAAGACTGCTGTAGTCTTACAGGCTGCCCTTGCTGAGAGGTAGACTGTTAGTAGACTGTTTTGAGCTCCGCATCCAACCTTCTGTCCATTACATCACAGAACGCTACAGAATCATCAAGCAGAAGTGTCATGCCGTGCTAATCTCTGGAGAGATACATCTACCCTTGGAGCACTCTCCCATATCTCCGAGTCCTCAGAGCGGAATGGGTAGAGTTTTGCTATCCTATTCTGGAGACTTGTGTTGTCCTGTCTGGTTTCGGCCACTCCTCCATCAATTCCTGGATCTCATGCATAACAGGAAAATTAGGCAACACCTTCTTTAAATTTGGAAAATACTTCCTTATCTTCTGTGGAGGATGAGATGGCTTCTCCTCCCAGGCGACCGCCTGCTTCACAGCCGTGCCAACAGCAGGTACCAGAGAAAAATTGAAAATTTGACTCCTCCTGATCCTCCTCTTCTGGAGATGACTCTGCCTCCCCCCTGGTCATGTTCTGGTGGTGGTGACACATCCTGAGTCTCAGTCAAGGGACCTAGTCCTCTTGGAGATGGCTTTACAGAGACCTCTTTAAGGCCCTCTGCCACTGCCCGACGGATATACTCCTGCAGCTGCTGAGACTCGCCACTCTGACTTGTGCTGCTTCTTTAAAACACTCTTCACACACCAATTTTGACTCAATGGTGGGCAAACCGCATTACCAGCAGACCCCTGCAGCTGGATTTGGGGCAGAACCTGAAGAATGATGAACGGGAGACCAAGAGCGCACCCTTCTGGAGCTTCCTGAACCTTGGCCAGTTTCTCGCCGAGAGGCAGAACGGTGACCAGAAGTTCCTGGCGATGAACGCATGGACTTTGATTTATATTTTCCCCTGCAGGTGATAGGAAAAAAATAGGTCTTAGCACTCTTTTCTGCAAGAAAAACAAAAGGGGTGCAATCGTCATCAAGCCTTCCCCCTACCTGGAGGAGTCCGATCTTCGTGCCTCACCTTCAGGTCTTGGAGAACTCATTGTAAACTCCTATGCTAACATAAAGAAGGGGTCAGCATGGCTATTCATCCCCACCACCCTTATAGGCAGAGCAACCACGCGGCTGCTGGCAAGAAACTCACTTACCTGTGGTTGGCTGCATATACAGCATGTCCCCTATGGATAGCTGACCTTCCTCCTATTTGAATGGAAACTCCCACCCCCAGGGTGGAACCTACACTAGGCAGCGTCTGGCACTCTGGAAAATGGCACTCCGCCCTCCCGGAAGTGAGGACATCTCTGCCGGAAGTGTCACCGCCGCCACATTGCAACAGGACCAGGAACAGACCCAGGAAACTACCCTCCCCTGGTCCCAGAACCCCACCAACGCCCAGCAAGGAGAGGAGAATTGGGGAAAAAAGCCATGCCACCACTCACCACGGACCGTCAGAAGCACCATTTAGGCTGCATATATCTGCCCGGGCACCAGGGCACTTCTGCAGGAAAAGATTTACCTCTGTCCAGGAGCCTTCCACCTGGAGAGGTCAAACCAGGTAGGAGAGGTAGGGATTTTCACTTACTAGTAGCAGGAGAGCTGTCCCTGAAGCGAGGACAAAAAAGGAACATGGGGATATAGGGAGGCCCTCCTTTTATTTAAGCAGGGGGTTGTCCTGTGTGGATCAGAGGGATGGAGCTGACCCATTCGTAGTCTGACATGATTAGATCTCAGGAATAATATGTATTCTCTTTTCTTACACCCATTTTCTACCAGCTGCACATTTTATATCTGATGATTTGATTGGAGCACAGACTTTTACATGGTGATAATAATATGATAACATCCTCATACTTTGGAACCTTAAACAGAAAGTGATAATGAGGGAGGAGTCAGTAACCCAATGATGGTGGTCTTCAAGATCAGTCCAGTCTTCATTTTGGTTGTTCTCCCCAATTCTCACTCTCTGACCTCTGGTGGGGCTCAGCCCCGCTGTTATTCATGACTAAATCATGAACTAAATAAGGAAGTGCAGGACTTCTTGTGTTGGGAAGATGGCAATGAGTGATAGAAGGGGTGGGGACACTCGTCCTATAATCCCCTCATCACTGTCACCCCTATAAAAGACAGTTCTCGTTGTTTCCTCACTCTCTGACTAAGGTCCATGAATAAAGAAATGATCTGGTAGAAGATCAGATGACCTGTTTACTAATTTCCTTGTGGGTGGAATTGTAAGATCCTCAGAGACAAAGCTGCCTGATGTGGGCGGAGTCCTGGTTTAGGGGAACCAATCTGCTCATGTCTAGTAATAATCTTTTTATCTCTATTTTAGTAGATGGACGGAAGATGAGGAAAACCTCAGAGGATTGTCTCACTTTGTCTCCAGACTGTAAAGTAGAAGATGAGGACATCACACAGTATAGTCCAGGAGAAAACCCGACTACCTCAAATGTCCATCCGGCACCACACAGTGTAGATGGACCATCGTATTCCTCTTATCCTGAGGAACCTCAGACTGTGAGGGACGGTGCCGGACCATCATATTCCTCTTATCCTGAGGAACCTCAGACTGTGAGAGACGGTGCCATCCTTCCAACAGAGAAGAGCTTTTCCTGTACTGAGTGCGGGAAGTGTTTCCCTTCTAAATCCAAACTTAATGTGCATAAAAGATCTCACACGAGTGAGAAGCCGTATTCCTGTCCTGAGTGCGGGAAATGTTTTTCACAGAAGTCAGATCTCTACACACATCTGAGATCTCACACGGGGGAGAAGCCGTATTCCTGTCCTCAGTGCGGGAAATGTTTTTCAGTGAAGTCCTATCTTTCCACACATCAGAGATCTCACACGGGAGAGAAGCCGTATTCCTGTCCTGCATGTGGGAAATGTTTTTCAATGAAGTCCAATCTTTCCACACATCAGAGATGTCACACGGGGGAGAAGCCGTATTCCTGTCCTGAGTGCGGGAAATGTTTTTCACAGAAGTCCGATCTCTACACACATCAGAGATCTCACACAGGGCAAAAGCCATATCCCTGTCCTGAGTGCGGGAAATGTTTTTCAGTGAAGTCCCATCTTTCCACACATCGGAGATCTCACACGGGGGAGAAGCCGTATTCCTGTCCTGAGTGCGGGAAATGTTTTTCAGTGAAGTCCTATCTTTCCACACATCAGAGATCTCACACAGGAGAGAAGCCGTATTCCTGTCCTGTGTGTGGGAAATGTTTTTCAGTGAAGTCCAATCTTCACACACATCAGAGATCTCACACGGGGGAGAAGCCGTATTCCTGTCCTGAGTGCGGGAAATGTTTTTCACAGAAGTCCGATCTCTGCACACATCAGAGATCTCACACAGGGCAAAAGCCGTATCCCTGCCCTGAGTGTGGGAAATGTTTTTCAGTGAAGTCCCATCTTTCCACACATCAGAGATCTCACACGGGGGAGAAGCCGTATTCCTGTCCTGAGTGTGGTAAATGTTTTTCAGTGAAGTCCTATCTTTCCACACATCAGAGATCTCACACGGGGGAGAAGCCGTATTCCTGTCCTGAGTGTGGGAAATGTTTTTCACTGAAGTCCGATCTTTACAGACATCAGAGATGTCACACGGGGGAGAAGCCGTATTCCTGTCCTGAGTGCGGGAAATGTTTTTCATTGAAGTGCAATCTTTACACACATCAGACATCTCACACGGGGGAGAAGCCGTATTCCTGTCCTGAGTGCGGGAAATGTTTTTCACAGAAGTCCAATCTTTACACACATCAGAGATTGCACACGGGGAGAAGCCGTATTCCTGTCCTGAGTGCGGGAATTGTTCCTCACTAAAGTCCTGTCTTCCTGTACATCAGGGATCCCACACAACCCTCGAGGTGTATTAGTGCCTTGAGTGCGGGAAATGTCTTCTATATGAATGTTGATGGACATGTGGGGAAGAAGCACACCCTGATATACACCTCAGATATACTCCATGGCTGATCTTCATCAGTTGATAAGGAGATCAGAGATCACCAAGGACATGGATGAAGTCTTGTACCGTGTTGGCCAATGACAGCAGGAGAAAAATAAAAATGGCCGCCTTCTCTCACACATCCCCTTTATTACGGCTCACTGAAGCCTTAACACCTTACACTTCCTTTCTTCTCCAAATATGACCCTCTTCTTGTAACTGTCGGCCCTCCCGGCTTCTCACTATTTGGGGCACCTAAGGGGTCCCCTTTTTCTGCCTCACTCGCAGACATTGTTATCGGTTATCTTTGTGTTCTGGACATCGAATGTCTTCTGTTCTCTAACAATGTAGCTTTTGTTGGACTCACATCAATACGATGTACGGAGCTCTCCCGAAATCAGTGACTGGACCTTTCTCAAGATGTTACATTGTCTACCAGTCACATATCTTACTGTACCATGTCCATTCTGCAAATAAAGAGAGAAGAACAAGAAAAATAAAAATGGAGTCCTTGCGTTTCATTGGCTGAGTACATTTTGTGGTGGAAGCTTTCACAAACATTTAGAGGTCTATTTAAAAAAAATAAATGAAGGAAAGTGACCGGCATTCGCCCCGGCTGTGATGAACATTGGCCATATTTTATTTCATACTCTGATTTCTTTGGCTCCATCTAATGGCCATAATGTGGTATTGCGCTATTTTTACCAAATGAGGTATTTCAGGAAAGAACCTCATTATGGTCACTAGGTGGAGCTGACGGTCATAGGAAATCACTGTGTTAAATCACAGCCGGAATTTGTAGCGGCTGGATTAAAAATACCGGAAAAATGTAAGCAGACGTGGACCATGATGAAGGAATTTTTAGAGAAAAATGTTTTTGAGAGCAAAATTTCAGAAAGTAAAAGAAAAGGTTGTATTATACAGGGCTTATTATCTTGCTGTTTAACAATGGAAAGTTCTTTGAAGGGGAAGGTTGAGGAAATTGCGCAGTTACAGAAGGCAGTTGATAATAGCAACAATGTTTGTGAGAGGTTACAAAACCAATCAGACACTGAGATAGTAAATTTAAAATTGCATGCAGTTACCATTGGGGGAGCTTTGCTTGAGAAATCTAAACGTTGTGATGAATTATTAGAGGAAAATGAGACATTAAAATGAAGAATTATGGAATTAGAGAAGAGATCTCATGAATGAAGATATGCATCAAATCTTGGATTCAGCAATCTGCAGCAAACAGAACCTCATATTAAATCTGATAATTCATTACCAGCTGCCCCCACTGTGACTACCTCAGTTTATATCAATAATAATAATACAGGTGAAGTTCAGCTTGTAACGAAGCCTTTGAAACCAAAAGAATTAGACACAATTCTTTAAGAAATAGGAATGGTTCCATACCATGATTTAAACAGATTTTTAAAATGGTTTTGTGACGTGCAGCAAGTCAGAGATATGTACAATCTCAACCCATCTGACTTAGAAAGAGTCATACAACATTCTGTAGGAAGTGGTCTTTGGATGAGAATTACACAGATCTGTATTCAGCCTCTGAGGACAAGGGACATATTACTGGAATTATTATGTGTTTTGTATGGTGTACGTTCTGATGTTACTATTCATGGGAGGATCCAACAAATGCAAAATTAATCCCCCTATGAATTGTCACACAGGATAGCAACTATTATGGAATTATTGGTCGGTAATAATCTTGCATTTGAGCGTGGTGGCTTGATATATATGAGTATGTTTCTAGATGCGTTGCATGAAGATATCAAACAAAATATTTTATTAGTTACCCCAAATCCTCATGATTTAAAAGACATATTGTTGAGAGCAGACCATTTATGGAGAAAGTCAATGATCAGGCTGTCACAATTGATTTAGCCACATTGTTTAGGACAAATACTGAACATAAAGATCAGAAGATAATATCCTATGATAACACCCAGAGAGGAGACACCGGGTCAAATATAGGTGATAATTATATGAAAAATAGAGCTGACCAAAATAACAATAAGAAAAGGTCCAAAACCTGGATACCGTTTTCTCAGTTAAAACAGAAATATGGGGGGTCTCTACAGTTGCTCTGGGATTAGAAGTATGGACTAGGAGACGATGCAGACGTGAGACATCTGACGGGGGGAGGGGCCTAAAGGTGGCACCAGAGTGGGGGCAGAGGTGTGCAGGTCGGAGCGGGACGGCTTGTACGAGGCGAGGTGAGAGTCAGCTGCCGCCTCGAGCCCCGAGAGACCCGGAGAATACCGAGCGCTGCTCTATTACCCTGCTATCAGAGGGAGAGCCGGTCCCCCCTGCGGAACACATAGCAGGGGGAGCGATAGCTGTATGCTGCCTCGGGGTAGGAGGAGTGACAAGGGAACCGGAAAACATCCACCACGCATCAGCGCTCCCCAAACTGAGTACATTTAACATGAAATAAAGGGCACAGACAGCACAGTGGAGTGAACAGAAGAAATCCCCATATCCCCATCCCCTCCCTGGAGTTTGCAGCCAAACACAACAGAAGGGACTATCCCAGCAAGAACTGGTGAGTGCTTAACACAGAAGAAGACCTCCCCTCCAGGTATGACTTTAAAATTTTACGAACTGCTAAGTGTCAAATGATAAGGATGGGAGAGGTTGAAGGATGATTAAAGGAGGAAGCAGGAAAGGGGAAGAGACAAGGGGGAGAAGAGAAAAGGAAAGGACACCAAAAGAGTGAGCCCACAGATCCATTGACTCTAGAATCCAGTGCGTGGACACGAATTGTGATAACGGGAAGGAGGAGGGGAACCCGCAGAAAGGAGTATTACCAGCAGGAAGGTTAAGAACGCCTGAATAGCGCCCAACCCCAGGACAGTTGTAAATTAAACATATTTGAGCAGTGTCAGCAACGAGCTGCATCGGAAAAGTAGGGGGAGACGACTGAGGGGAAGGGGGTACGAGATTGCCACACAGGTAATTATTATCCTCAAAAGCAAGTCAGTGAAGTATGAGAGGACACAATCAGAAAACAGCTGAACCCAAGACCCCCAGGGAGAGTCTCAATTCAAGCACAATACAGAAATATCTCAAGGAAGTTAATGCTAAAAGCCCAGTAGTGGACAAGAAACAAGCAAGAACGAAAGAAAAAGAACCCAGTTGAAGCAAAAAGGGGGACAGGGCGAGAAGCCCAGAGAAGATATGGAGCAAGCGGGCGCAGGAGCCTCGAACGATTTAGAGGAGCCGAGGGACGCTGCTTTCTTTATAAACAAAACAGAAATGACAGAAATGTTCAATAAGTTGGAAAATGTCATTAAATCGGAACTATTAAACGTACGGACGGACATGAGTCATCTCCTGCGTAGAGTGGAAGAAATAGGAGTCGCAGACTCCCAGGCAAAAGAGATACGGGATTTAAAAGAGCAAATGAAGATATTGCAAAATGATAATCGTTTATTGATTTACAAACTAGAAGAACAAGAAAATCAAAGTCGCAGGCAGAACCTGCGAATACGAGGCCTCCCTGAACAACATAATGAGGACTTAAGGATCAAGTTGCAGAAAATCTTTAATCCAATCCTGGGAAGAAGGGAAGACGAGGCCCTGCGGATTGAAAGGGTTCATAGGATCAGAAAACCCCCTAATATAAGACAAGAAATCCCAAGAGATGTGATAGTTAAATTCCACTCGTACGAAGATAAGGAGAAGATCTGGGGGAGGGAGGAATCAACTGGTAGGGAGGGGTGGGTTGTGGGGGGAGAGGGGGGAGGTACCTGCAGAGCGGGAGTACACAGAGGTGGTCAGAGAAAGAGGGATGAAATACAGATATGCCCGAGTGCAACGTACTGTCCTACAATGTTAAGGGGCTGAACTCCCCAGGAAAAAGACACAAGATCCTCAGGGAGCTACAGCACTACAGAGCGGATGTAGTATTCCTACAGGAAACGCATTTGATGCTGGGATCAAATATTAAATTATATTCTCCACGAATGCCCACCTGGATCTACAGTGATACACCAATAAGTAGATCTAAGGGTGTAGCAATAGGGTTCTCTGGTTCCGTGAAATTCTCAGAATTGGGGAGATTGACAGACCCAGAGGGCCGATTTCTGTTCCTCAAGGGTATGTTAGATAAGAAAAAGATTACATTGGTGAATGTTTATTGCCCTAATAAAAACCCGACTATATTTCTAAAGGGGGTACTTACCAAGCTGGCGGAGTTTAGAGAGGGAGAGGTGGTGATGGCAGGTGATTTTTAACACCTGTCTGGACCCCGAACACGATAGTACGTCCCGGGCGCAGGGGACAAGTAAGGCTCAATTAAATATGATTAAAAAACGGTTAAAAGAAAACCACTTAATAGATGCGTGGCGGATGCAGCATTTAAAAACCAATGATTATACCTTTTTCTCCCCTGTGCACGGGACGTACTCGAGGTTAGATTACATAATGGTGGATCATAGCTTGGTGGATTTTGTCGAGGAGTCTAGAATAGAGGTTATCTCCCTATCTGACCATGCGCCAGTGACTCTAAGGATTAGGCTTTCAGAAACACAAAAACAGGCATATTCGTGGAGATTAAATTAAAATTTATTTTTGGATCCTAAAGTGTTAGAAAAAATCAAGGATGAAAAAGAATTCTTTTTCAGAACCAATGATATAGGAGGAATATCTCCGGCGGTGTTGTGGGAAGCGCACAAAGCATATATAAGAGGGGTTCTGATATCCATAGGGGCCAGGTTGAAAAGAAAAAGAAGAGAGGAGAGGGAAAAACTTATTGAGGAAATTCAGAAATTAGAATAGGACCATAAAAAAATCAAAAGGCCTCTGTCAGGACAGCTATAGACAGTTAGTTGCAAAAAGGGAAGAGTTGAGGGACAGTATGGAAAAAGACACAAAAAGAGCCCTTAATAAATTATTAAAGGATAGATACGTTTGGGGTAATAAAATAAGTAAAAATCTGGCAAGGACACTGAGGAAGAAAAGAGAGAGGAATTATATTATGAAAATACAAAATAAAAATGGGGAAATAGTAGGCACAAGTAAGGGAATAGCGGAAGAATTTAGAAAATATTACAAAGATCTATACTCCATCAAACAAAAGGGACCAGGAGAAAGTATAAAGGAGGAGAGGATGGAAGAATTCTTAAAAGAAGCAGAGGTGGTAAAGCTATCCGAAGAGGAGAGAGATCTCCTCAACAGACCAATAGAAGAGGCAGAAATCCTGGCGGCCCTTAAGAATATTCCCAAGGGGAAAAGCCCTGGCCCCGATGGATTTACCTCATTATACCTGGTAAAATTTAAACAAATTTTAATACCCAGATTAAGTCAGTATTGGAATAAACTAGGTACAGACTGTAAAATGGGAGGGGACGCGCTATTGGCAGCTATAACTTTAATCCACAAAGAAGACAAAAATAGGGAGTTGTGTTCAAGCTATAGACCCATTTCATAGTTAAATTCCGATGTAAAGTTATTTGCCAAAGTCCTGGCAGGGAGACTAAGAGATAAAATGACCACCCTGGTTCATCCAGATCAGGTGGGGTTTGTACCGGGAAGACAGGGCAGAGATAATGGAGTGAGGTCTGTGCTCCTGGTAGAGTCCACTAAACGAGGCGGGCCCCCAGTTCTATTCCTGTCACTGGACACAGAAAAAGCGTTTGACAGGGTAGACTGGGGGTGGATGCTGAAAACCTTAGAAACAATGGGGTTGGGTCAGAGATTTATCTCTTGGGTGAAAATACTGTACACTAGTCCAACGGCTTTTATGAAAATCAATGGGGTGACTTCAGAGTCCTTCCGGATGGATAATGGCACCAGGCAGGGGTGTCCACTATCCCCCCTCCTTTTCGTCCTAACATTAGAGCCATTATTATCGGCCATCCGCAGAGATTCTGACTGTAATGGGGTGAAGATAGGTTCAGAGGAACACAAATTAGCGGCCTTCGCCGATGACGTGTTGTTTTTCATAACGAATCTTAGGATTACGATCCCGAACATTCTGAAGAACTTGAAAAGATTTGGAGAGATCTCAAATTTTAAAATTAATTTCGGGAAGTCGGAGGTGCTTAATATTAATGTGAGAAAAGAGGAGGAGGAGAGCCTTGTAGGGTCTTTCCCCTTCCCTTGGAGGAAGATGATTAGTTAACTGGGGGTCAAGCTATCGAACAACTTGAAGGAAATGAATTTGAATAACTATATCCCCCTGTTAGACGAAATCAGACGAGAGGTTGGAGGCCTGGCATATCGCCCCCTTTCATGGTTAGGACGCATTAATGCGGTAAAAATGGCTATAATGCCCAAAATCTTATATAAGTTCCAGATCCTTCCTATCCCCCTCCCCCAGGTGTATTTTAGGGCTTTAAAGGGATTGATATCGAGGTTTGTCTGTTGTGGCAAAAAGCCCCGAATTGCCAGTTCGGTCCTGAGCAGGAGGAAAGAGAAAGGAGGACTGTCGCTGCCTGATTTTTATAAATATTACAAAGCGGTGGTATTGACACGAGTTATAGAATGGTCAAAGGGGGGTCTGGAAAGGAGGTGGGTAAATATAGAACACAGCATGAGTAGTAAGGATTTAAGTCACATAATCTGGAACCCACCCAAATATAGAGCACTAGACACAGAGACACCGACACTAACACATAATGCTTTGAAGGTGTGGGATCAGGTTCACATGCAGAACATGTGGACGTATAACTCACCTTTGATATCACTTAAAGAAAATTATTTTTTTGCACCAGGGAAGCGGAAGGTGGGAGGGAACTGGATTAAAAGGGATAGCTTATAAATAAGAGATGTAATTAGAGAGGGGAAAATATGCATGTATTTAGAATTAAAAGAGAAACCAGAGAATTTCTCCATTGATCCATGGAGGTACATTCAGCTGTCCTTATTTATTGGGAAACTACCGAAACCCCTTAGGGGGGTGGAGGAATACAGGCCCCTGGAGCAGCTCTGTGAGGGGGAGAGTCAGAGGGGTCTGGTTTCACAAATCTATAAAATCCTAAGTGAGAGAGAGGAGCTGGAGGTGCCTCAGTATATAAAGGCTTGGGAAAGGGAATTAGGATCACGGTGTAGAAATTCCACATTAATGAAAATTTTCAAGATGTTACACAAATCAGCAGTAGACAGTAAGAGGACCGAGATAAATTACAAATGCCTGACAGGGTGGTATGCCACTCCAGACAAATTGAATAAGTTAGATCCAACGAATTCAGAGGAATGCTGGAGGAAATGTGGGGCTTTGGGGACGATGGCGCACATTTGGTGGGAGTGTGCTGTCATCAAAACCTTTTGGAGAAAAATAATGGTAGTAATCAAAACTATCACGGGTAAAACTGTGGTAGAAGACCCTTGGGTATGTCTGTTCCATGGTACAGAGGAGCCCATCAGGCAATATCAAAACTCGGCAGTTCCCATATTGTTGGACTTGGCCAAGAGACAGATTGCGAAGAACTGGCTGGAACCAGACAGTCCAAATATTTGAGATTGGCTCTTCTGTATAAACGAGATTTACAACATGCAGGGAGTGGATGGAGGGGGACTGTACCTGGTAGAGGGGGAAAACCGGAGCGATAAATGGGCAGGATGGCGGATTTATAAAAGTTCTTGGAGCTACCTGGAAGAGGTGACAAGGGGGGACTGACCCAGAGAAGATCTCTGACAGTTCAGATTGAGCAGGTGTACTCCTATCTGCAGGGGTGAGGGGGGGTAAGGGGGGAGAGAGGGGGGAATCTCGGTTTGAGAGAGCTACATTTTGTTGTAATTTTGTATTGAAAAATTTATATAAATAAATAATTAAAAAAAAAAAAAAGCAGAAATATGACCTCCTGAAGATTGAGTATGACAAGATGAGAGGGGAACGTGATAAATTATTAGAGCAGTTGAAGAGGGTACAAGATGTACATTCTCCAGATCTGTTTTTGAATGCAGATGACACTTCTCTAGCAATGGGGGGTGAATTAGCTTCAAACTGTAAACGTGTAAATAGTGCTTTGTTTTAACTTCAAACAACGTTTAAGGACCTCGCTAATGAGTTTTTGTCGGAGAGTTTTTTGTCTTTCAGATATTTGTCCGGAGATGCTCGTTTTCATGTGAATAGCAGAAGCACAGTCTGACATTGCTCACTAGTGGGGGAGAAACGCTGAATAGACAATATATCACTATTCAAGGAATTATAAAGAATTCATGGACTCTCTCAATACTCATCAAGCATTGGACCCCTTTTTTTTTTTGAACATTCAAAATTTCTTTTTCATTTTTTTAATTTTCTTTTGCTCTTAATTTTTTATTTTCATTATGTTTTATTTCTTGAACTTTATCTTAAATCCAAAGAGAAGCATTTAAACCTAAAATAATTTTCATAACATCTGTACATATTACATAAAGCGTATTGATCAATATATTTGACATCTAAGGTGAGATGCTGCACAATGGCTTGGCATAGCATAAATCATAGTATGTTGGGTGGTTTTCCTAAATTTATAAGAGGGGTGAGTGAAATTCATCACTCCAATCATGATTTGAAACTTTGTTGAATCAGTTGTTTATAATATGCTAAAGGCTATGACATATATGGATGAAAAAGACCTTTCTACCTTTCATGTTGAGGATACTGGCAAGAATTTCCACTGCCGCTTTGTCTGCATAGAAGATCTGACAAACACTGATGTTAAGCTGATTCTATCTGAACCATCGTGTGGGGGTATATGTATATGTTGGTATACCGTTCAGGTGGAATTATGGACTGAATGATCCAAGTAACTGCTCTATTGCAAATTGTGGCTGGCTATCAACAATGTTGTAATATGTTCGCCGATTTATGTGGGATATTATATTATTATATATATGTACACATACAGTACAATATTGACCTAGCAGAAACTCCCTCTCTGGGTACTAGTATATCAAAGGGGACTTGATGTTAATATGCAAGAATACAGATTAGGAATGTAGGCATTCCGGGACACAAAAGGGTGTTCAGGTCGTATCTGTTAATCGAATTACACATATCAAAGGGGACTTCTTGATGTTGATATGCGGGAGTGCAGATTGGGGCGGTTTATGACGGCAGCTGTTCATGGCTGGGGGTTGTTGTCTGTCTGAAAGACTAAAGTATATCAAAGGCCTGAATGGAAACGGCCAATCAAATTGCTCAGCCATTCAGTGTCTAGTGAATATAACATGGCGTTCAGTCTATAGTTTAGTCTTGTCTGTGTGACTATAAAGGGGCAGATCTAGGAAAAATGGGGCTCTAAATTATATATACTCTGTTGGATTTTTGTCATCTGTGGACTTTGTTCTGTGTTGGAAGTCAATAAAGTGCATCTCTCTGGAAGAATTGGGTTGCTGCGGAAGAGTACTTACATCATCATTATAATAACTACTAATTAATTATCATACCCACGATACTACTATACACATTATATATCACTACACCTGGGGGACCCCACTACCCACCCCTGACTATTCCGAGTACTCCCCATTTATCACCACCCTCTGAACTTGCCCTTGTAGCCAGTTTTCAATCCATGTACTCACCCTATGGTCCATGCCAACGGACCTTATTTTGTACAGTAAACGTTTATGGGGAACTGTGTCAAATGCTTTTGCAAAATCCAGATACACCACGTCTACGGGCCTTCCTTTATCTAGATAGCAACTCACCTCCTCATAGAAGGTTAATAGATTGGTTTGGCAAGAACGATTCTTCATGAATCCATGCTGATTACTGCTAATGATACCGTTCTCATTACTAAAATCTTGTATATAGTCCCTTATCATCCCCTCCAAGAGTTTACATACTATTGATGTTAAGCTAACTGGTCTGTAATTTCCAGGGATGTATTTTGGGCCCTTTTTAAATATTGGTGCTACATTGGCTTTTCTCCAATCAGCTGGTACCATTCCAGTCAATAGACTGTCTGTAAAAAATAGGAACAATGGTCTGGTAATTACTTGACTGAGTTCCCTAAGTACCTTTGGATGCAAGCCATCTGGTCCCGGTGATTTATTAATGTTAAGTTTCTCAAGTCTAATTTTAATTCTGTCCTGTTAACCATGTAGGTGCTTCCTGTGATGTGTCCTGAGGATAAACACTGCAGTTTTGGTTACTGAAGCCTCCCGATTCACTCATGAAGACTGAGGAGAAGAATAAATTCAATACCTTCGCCATCTCCCCATCCTTTGTAACCAGATGTCCTTCCTCATTCTTTATGGGGCCAATATGGTCTGTCCTCCCTTTTTTACTGTTTACATACTTAAAGAATTTCTTGGGATTTTTTTACTCTCCTCCGCTATGTGTCTTTCATGTTCTATCTTAGCCGTCCTTATCGCACCCTTACATTTCTTGTTGCATTCTTTATAAAGTCTGAATGCTGATTATGATCCCTCAACCTTCTATTTTTTGAAGGCCTTCTCCTTTGCTTTTATATGCATTTTTATATTGGAGTTAAGCCATCCAGTACTTTTGTTCGCTCTTTTAAATGTATTACCCAATGGGATACATTGGCTAATGCCCTTATTTAATATGCTCTTAAAGCAAACCCATCTCTCCTCCGTGTTCTTTGTTCCTAAGATTTTATCCCAATTTATGCCTTTTAGCAAGGTTTGTAGTTTAGGGAAGTTGGCTCTTTTGAAATTCAGTGTCTTTGTATTCCCTTTATGTTTCCTATTTGTGTGATTTATACTGAAACTAATTGACCTGTAATCGCTGTTACCTAAATTTCCCCGTATTTCCACATCCGTGATCAGGTCTGTATTGTTGGTAATCAGTAGATCCAGTAATGCTTTATTTCTAGTTGGTGCGTCTACCATCTGACCCATAAAATTGTCCTGCAAGACATTAAGGAACTGGCGAGCCTTAAATGAATGCACGGTTCCCTCCGCCCAGTCTATGTCTGGATAATTAAAATCCCCCATTATGATAACACTTCCCATCCTTGCTGCTAATCCAAATTGTGATAGGAGATCCATCTCCACTTCCTCCCTCAGGTTAGGGGGCCTATAGCATACTCCCAGTATTATTTTCCCCTTAGCTTCATCCCTTTGGAGCTCTACCCATAAGGATTCCACCTCCTCTCTAGCTCCCTTAGAGATGTCATCTCTCACATTCGCTTGTACATTATTCTTGATATATAGGCATACCCCTCCCCCTTTTTTACCCTCTCTATCCTTGCAGTAAAGGGAATACCCTTGAATGTTTTCCAGCCAATCATGAAAGCTGTTGAACCAGGTCTCTGAAATTCCCACAAAATCCAAATCCTCCTGGTACAACAGTATCTCTAGTTCACCCATCTTGTCCGCCAGGCTCCTGGCATTGGTGAACATGCCACGTAGATTAGACCGGTCGCATATTATCCTCGTATTGGGTGTTCCGAGATTGCAACTAGGACTTGCTACTATACTCACCTTGTGTTTTTGTGCTTTGGTTAACCTACCACTAATGCCCCCAATACTACCCTCTGGAATATCTTCCGCGCTGGCTATCACTGTCTCTGGACCCTCCCCCCCATCGCCTAGTTTAAAAACCCCTCTAACTTTTTGGCCATCTTCATTCCCAGCTGATCTGCACCCTCCTCATTTAGGTGCAGTCCGTCCCTTCTATAGTACCGGTTACCGACTGAGAAGTCGGCCCAGTCCTCCAGGAACCCAAACCCCTCCTTACTACACCAGCTCTTCAGCCACTTGTTTACTTCCCTAATCTCCCTCTGCCTTTCTGGTGTGGCTCGATGTACCGGTAGTATTCCTGAGAATATTACCTTGGAGGTCCTTTTCCTTAATTTAGCTCCTAAGTCCCTAAAATCGTTCTTTAGGACACTCCATCTGCCTCTGACTTTGTCATTGGTGCCAACGTGCACCATGACAGCCGGGTCTTCCCCAGCCCCTCCCAGTAATCTGTCCACAAGGTCCGTGATGTGCCGAACCCGAGCGCCCGGTAGACAACATACTGTTCGGTGCTTCAGGTCTTGGTTACAGATTGCCCTCTCTGTCCTTCTAAGAATTGAGTCCCCTACCACCAGAATCTGTCTTTCCTTTCCCTTTGCTGCCCCCCCACTCTCACTGGAGGAGTTCTTCCCCTGGCAGCTAGGAGAGTCCCTCATCTCCAGCAGTGCTGGTCCCTGACTGGCTTCACCAATGTCACTCAATGGAGCGTACTTATTGGGATGCTCCAGTCCTAGATCGGCCTCTCTGGCACTTCCCCCTCTACCCCTCCTGACTGTCACCCATCTACTCTTTGCTAGTGCCGGCACCTCTTTGTCTCCACCCGCCTCTGTGCTGGCCCCTGCCGGCACCTGCCGTGTACGTTCCTGGCTCACCTTTAGTATGGAGGGACTTCTCAGTGCTGACAGTTGCTTCCCCAGATTCAGAACCTGGGCTTCCAGGGAAACAATGTGCTTACATTTTGCACAGCAGTATTCGCCCTCGATCGGATGATCAAGGAACGCATACATGCGGCAAGATGTACAAAGAGTCGCCTCTCCACACCCGCCGGGCATCGTACCTATTAAATTTAGTGAGGATTTGGGGATTTTACCTTGTCCAAATTACCTAACAACTAGCTTCCTGGCACTAATACTCAAGACAATACACAGGTACACAACAAGACAATACACAGGTACTCACAGAACTACGTGCACTCGCAGAACAGACGCAGACCTACCTGCTGAGGCATGTTGAGTCCATGGAATATTTTATATTTTGCCACAAGTTGCTGGAAAATGACAAACTTTTTTTTTTTTTTTTTTTAAAGTTGTCAAAAGTAGACACCCCAAGCTATTTGCTGAGAGGCATGGTGAGTATTTTGCAGCTCTCATTTGTTTTTGAAAATGAAGAGAGAAAAGAAAAATGTATTTTTTTTTCTTTTTTCAATTTTCAAAACTTTGTGACAAAAAGCGAGGTCTGCAAAATACTCACTATACCTCTCAGCAAATAGGTTGGGGTGTCTACTTTCCAAAATGGGGTCATTTGGGGGGGTTTTGTGTCATCTGGGCATTTTATGGCCTTCAAAACTGTGATGGGCAGTGAGGAGTGAAATAAAAAATTTACGCCCTTAGAAAGCCTGAAGGCGGTGATTGGATTTCGGGGTCCCGTACGCGGCTAGGCTCCCAAAAAGTCTCACACATGTGGTATCTCCGTACTCAGGAGAAACAACAGAATGTATTTTGGGGTGTAATGTCACATATTCCCATGGCATGTTTGAGGAGTGACAACTTTGTGCAAAAAAAAAAAAAAAAAAAATTGTCTCTTTCCCGCAACTTGTGTCACAATATAAAATATTCCATGGACTCTTCTAACCACTGGAAGACAAAGCCCTTTCTGACACTTTTTGTTTACATGAAAAAAAAATATTTTTTTTGCAAGAAAATTACTTTGAACCCCCAAACATTATATATTTTTTTAAAGCAAAGGCCCTACAGATTAAAATGGTGGGCGTTTCATTTTTTTTTTCACACAGTATTTGCGCAGCGATTTTTCAAATGCATTTTTTTGGGAAAAAAAACTTTTTTTTAAATTTTAATGCAGTAAAACACACTATATTGCCCAAATGTTTGATGAAATAAAAAAGATGATCTTAGACCGAGTACATGGATACCAAACACGACATGCTTTAAAATTGCGCAGAAACGCGCAGTGGCGACAAACTACATACATTTTTAAAAGACTTTAAAAGCCTTTACAGGTTACCACTTTAGATTTACAGAGGAGGTCTACTGCTAAAATCACTGCCCTCGATCTGACCTTCGCGGTGATACCTCACATGCATGGTGCAATTGCTGTTTACAATTTTTTTATCTTATTTTTAAACTGTTCTTTTAATTTTTTTTTATCATTTTTGATTGTTATCTCGGGGAATGTAAATATCCCTTATGATAGCAATAGTTAGTGACGAGGAATGGGCTGTCTGTTCGAGTTGTACATGAGTTTGACTCGAACATCGGGCGTTCGCTTGTTCGCCGAATTTCGAATATTATGGGCCGTTCGCTCCAAATTCGAGCGGCGCGTCATGGCTCATAATGCACTGTGTCATCGCAGTGCATTGCTGGCTGATGATTGGCCAAGCATGCACTATGACCCGCATGCTTTGGCCAATAACAGCGCCGTCAGCGAAGAGAGCCATAATTGGTCAAAGGCAGGGTGCCTGTGGCCAATTATGGCTCAGGATGTTAAGTACACGCCCCACACTATATAAGGCCGCCTGTACGTCGGCCGTGTGTAGTGTGTTCCCACATTCAGAGAGAGAGACTGTCATTTCATTTAGTTTGAGCAGGCAGGCAATTCCTGGTGTTCTGTTGCTAATATACTTCAGGCAGGCGAGACAGATAGCTGCAGTGTATTTTGTATATATATGCATCCCAGTTTTGTATATATATATATATATATATACACACACTGTATACAGTTTAGCTTCATCTCACTGCAGACCATTCCTGGTGTATTATTTTCTAATATACCTCAGCCAGGCAGGTGACTCACTGAGCTGCAGTTCATATAATATATATCCACTGCATTGTATTCCAGCCAAGCCTATATTTGACTGTAGGCCATTCCTTGAGTGCGTGTTCAAAGACACTTTCACTGAGCTGCAGTTCATTTAATATATATATATATATATATTCAAAGACACTTTCAGCCAGGCAAGTGACTCACTAAGCTGCAGTTCATAAAATATATATCCCCTGCATTGTAGTATAGCCAAGCCTATACCTTACTTGTAGGCCATTCCTAGTGTACTGTTTTTAGTAAACTTCAGGCGTTGTTTTGCTAATCTAATTGTACATCATGTCTGGAAGGCCACCAAGGAGAGGAAGACGCTCACAGGCCACTAAAAGAGGGCAAGCAGGCTCTGTGTCTACAGCAAACAGTGCTGGTCGTTGACACGGTGCATCCTCAGCACGTGGCCGAGGGGCAGGCTTGTCCTTTTTTTCGGCAGCTGGCCATGTTGAGCCACAACATGCAGAAGAGTTGGTAGAGTGGATGACCAAGCCGTCCTCATCCTCTTTCACCCAGGCTCAGATTACTTTGTCTGCCAATGCAGCTGCCAAATCGGCCTCTTCCATCGGCTCAATGTCATCAGTCACTCCTTCCCTAGCCCCACCATCATGCCCTGAGGAGTCCCCCGAACTGTTCGACCACAGTGTAGGGTACTTGCTGCAGGAGGATGCGCAGCGTTTTGAAGGCTCTGATGATGGTACCTAGGTTGAGGATGAAGGCAATAACATGAGCCCAGAAAGAAGAGGGGGTGCCTAAGAAGGGCAAGAAACTGGCAGTCATGTTTCCCCAGCTGCAGCATACTGCCAGGTTTGCTCCAGTGGCGAGGAGGGAGGGGATGATGAGGTCACTGACTCTACCTGGGTGCCTGATAGGAGAGAGGAGGAGGCACATCTCCAATGAGGCAGGATGCCCTCCAGGGGCCAGCTTAAGGACAGCCAACCGACTGCATCACACCGCAGAGTTCCACATGTGCAGGGAGCTGCTGACTCTGCATGTTTTTCCAAAAGTTCTTTGGTGTGGGCCTTTTTTGAGACATGTGCAGCAGATCGCACTAGTGCTGTTTGCAACATATGTCTGAAGGGTATCAAGCATGGCCAAAACAGCAGCCGGTTGGGCAACACATGCTTGACCAGACATATGTCGAGCTCCCATGCAGTCCATTGGCAAGAGTACTTAAAAGTCCACACCAAAGAACAAGGCGGACCTCTGCTTGTTCCTCATCAGCTGGGATCTCCAACCCCACTATACCTTCAGTCCTCTCAGAAACCAGCACTGACAGGAATGAAGGTGTAGAATTAGGTGTGCCAAGTACTTGCGGGCAATCTGCTATCGCTACACCAACGTCTGATTGTAGCAGGAAAATTTCCCTACCCCAGTTGCTAAACCGGCGAAAGAAATTCTGTCCCAGCCATCCACATGCTCAGCGGCTGAATGCTAGTTTGGCTAAATTGCTAGCACTCCAACTGCTGCATTTTCAGCTGGTAGACTCTGTCCCCTTTCAAGAATTTGTGGAATGTGCGGTGCGGTACCTCAGTGGCAGGTTCCCAAACGCCAATTTTTTTCTCGTAAGGCAATTCCGGCTTTCTACCGACATGTGGAAGGCAATGTCTTGGCCTCATTGGACAGGGCGGTCAGCGGTAAGGTGCATATTACCGCTAACTCATGGTCCAGGGACATTACCTTTCTTTCACGGCGCACTGGGTAACCCTGCTGCCAGCTGGGAAGGATGCAGGACAGGGTTCAGTGTTGTTGGAGCTTGTTCCGCCACCATGCTTTCAAAATGCTGGTAGTGTTGATTCTGCCACACCTCTCTCCTCCACCCCCTCCTCTTCTTCTTCCTCTATGGCCTCTTCCTGTGCAGATTTGTCCTCAGAACCAGCGGTGCTCCATAGGCGTTCTAGAGGCTACGCAAGCACTCAGGCAAGATGCCATGCGGTGCTTGAGTTGGTCTGCTTAGGGGACAGGAGCCATACTGGGGCAGAGATTCTGTCAGCTCTGCAGGGGCAGGCTCAGAGGTGGTTGATGCCACGCCAGCTTCAGCCAGGGATGGTGGTTTGCGACAATGGCAACAACCTCCTCTCCGCCCTCTAACAGGGACACTTCACCCATGTGCCCTGTTTGGCTCACGTCCTTAATTTGGTGGTGCAGCGGTTCTTGTGCAGGTACCCGGGCTTACAGGATCTCCTGAGGCAGGCCAGGAAAGTCTGTGGGCATTTCCGCCGGTCATGTAATGCCAGTGCTCGGCTGGCTGACCTTCAAAAGGAATGCAACCTGCCCAAGAACCGCCTCATCTGTGACATGCCCACCAGGTGGAACTCAACGTTGGCAATGCTGCAGCAGCTGCACACGCAGCAGAGGGCCATCAACGAGTACCTGCGCGAGTATGGCACCAGGACAGGGTCAGGGGAGCTTGTTTTTTTTTTCGCCACGCCAGTGGCTCATTAACAAGGATGCATGCACTGTCCTGTCACCATTTGAGGAGGCCACGAGGATGGTGAGCAGTGACAGTGCATGCATCAGTGATACTGTCCCTCTTGTCTACCTGTTGGAGCACACGCTGCGTGGAATAATGGACAGGGCACTTGAGGCAGAACAGAGGGAGGAAGAGCAGGACTTCCTTACCTCTCAAGGCCCCCTTTATCCAGACAGTATTCCTGCGGGCCCGCTGACATCACAGGAAGAGGAGGAGGATAAGGATTGTATCAGCATGGAAGTGGAGCTTAGCACTCAGCATCAGTCTTCAAGGGATCGTTTACAATCCCCAGAAACCCATGGACTTGTATGTGGCTGGGAGGAGGTGGCTGCGGATCAGGTCATCCTTAGTGACCCAGAGGACTCCGGATCGAATGCCTCAGCAAACCTATGCTGCATGGCCTCCCTGATCCTGCAAAGCCTGTGAAAGGACCCTCGGATTTGTGTGATCAAGGAGAGGGATCATTACTGGCTGGCAACCCTTCTTGATCCATGTTACAAGGGTAAGGTTGCGGAACTTATCCAGCCGTCGCAGAGGATGAAACATCTTCGGGAGGCCTTGCAGAAAGGTTTGTGCAACGCGTTTCCAGAGCCTGGGAGGGTACAAATTCCTGGTCCTGGACAACATGTTGCTGAGGCTTCGGTCAGTCACAGAAGAAGCGGTGGAGAAGGTGGCCGTCTGACCGATGCGTTCAGACAATTTTTTAGTCCGCAGCCCCAAGGTATGATCGGTTCCAGCAACCATCGCCAGCGTCTGTTGTACATGGTGCAGGAATACCTAGGGGCAAGATCAGACTTGGAGACCTTTCCAACCGAAAATCCACTGGGTTACTGGGTCTTGAGGATGGATCACTGGCCAAAGCTTGCACAGTTTGCAATTGAGCTACTGGCCTGTCCTGCATCCAGTGTTCTTTCGGAACGCACATTCAGTGCCGCTGGAGGCTTTGTAACCGATCACAGAGTGCGCCTGTCCACCGACTTGATCGGCTCACCTTCATAAAAATGAATCAGTCTTGGATCACCAGCTACCAAGCACCTGATGCTGATGTAACCGACTAATTTATTTATGAATGTGAGATCCCTTGAAGACTGCCTATGCTGATACTGAGTGACTATCCTGTTATGTCGAGTGACTATCCTATTCCTCCTCAATGTTCATGTTGATAGCTACTAAGAACATTTATGGTTCTGGGCACCAGTGCCTAAAGCCCAATTTTTCTGCCCCTGTTTAACAGGGGCGAATAATTACAATTTTTGCTGTAGCATTTTACAGCAGGGCTCGTTCCTGCACTCAACTAGAGTATCTGTGAGGGGTTGCAGTGTTGTGGCACCAGCACCAGTGCCTAAAGCCCAATTTTTCTGCCCCTGCTTAACAGGGGCGCTTAATTACAATTTTTAAATCTAATATTTCACAGCTGGGCTCATTCCTGCACTCAACAACAGAATCTGTGAGGGTTTACAGTGTTGTGGCACCAGCACCAGTGCCGAAAGCCTAATTTTTCTGCTCCTGTTTAACAGGGGCGTGTAATTACAATTCTTGATATAATATTTTACAGCAGGGCCCTTTCCAGCGCCCAAGAGTAACTGTGAGGGCTTACAGTGTTGTGGCAACACCACCAAAGGCCCAATTTTTCTGACCCTGTTCAACAGGGGCATGTAATTGCAATTCTTGAAATAATATTTCACAGCAGGGCCCGTTTCAGCGCCCAGCAAGAGTAACTGTGAGGGCTTATAGTGTTCTGGTACCACCAACACCTAAGGCCCAATTTTCTGCAGAGTATATAGGGCAGGCCCCTACTTTCAACCATCCGACTTACAAACAACTCCTACTTACAAACGGAGGGAGACAACAGGAAGTGAGAGGAAATCTACCCCTAGGAAGGGAAATTCTCTCCTGTAAGAGTTAATATGGGAAAAAGGTGTCTCCTCCACTGATTTATCACCAATCCTTGTTTCCCTTAAAAACCCCAAATTTTCAAAATCCAATTGTCATTGGGACAGAAAGTGAGGTGAAATCTTCTGAACAGGGGCACAGATAGCAAAACAAATGTTACAGGGGTGATAACCCTTCCCTATGTTTTCCAAAACGCTTTAAAATAGATTTTTTGGCTGGAGCTGCACTTACAAAATGTACCTGTTCCAAATTACAAACAGATTTTACATAAGAACAAATCTACAGTCCCTGTCTTGTTTGCACAGCCTGTATACTGCTGTTCAGAGTATAAAGGGCCTGGGGGCCCAATGCCTTTTCTTTTTTTAATTTGGGTGCGGGGTTCCCCTTAATATCCATACAAGACCCAAAGGGCCTGGTAATGGACTGGGGGGTACCCATGCTGTTTGTCTCACTGATTTTCATTCATATTCCCGGGACCCGACATTACATTAAAGCCGCAAGCAGTTTTAAATGACTTTTATTCCTTTAGAAATGTAATTTTGTGCAGGGACTGTTCTAAGCACGGGAAACACGTGCCACTTTACAGGCATACTATAGACACCCCCCGGTACCATATTTAAAGAAATATTTCACTTTTATTTTTTCACTTTAAGCATCATTAAAATCACTGCTCCCAGAAAAACGTCCTTTTTTAAAACTTTCTTTTGCATTGATACATATCCCCTGGGGCAGGACCCGGGTCCCCAAACCCATTTTAGGACAATAACTTGCATATTAGCCTTTAAAATTCGCACTTTTGATTTCTCAAGTTTGAGTCCCATAGACATTACCGGTGTTCGAATGTTCGCGCAAACTTTTGGTCTGTTCACATGTTCTGGATGAGAACCGAACCGGGGGGGTGTTCGGCCCATCCCTATTAGTGACAGGTACACTTTTTTGAAAACATTGGGGTCTATTAGACCCTAGATCTCTCATCTGACCACACCAAGATCAGTGAGATAAAATGCTTTCCCAATTTCCCAATGGCGCTGTTTACATCCGGTGAAATCTAAGTCATGAAATGCTTGTAGCTTCCGGTTTCGTTCTGCATTCTCTGGTTCCCTGTTCGGGCAGGAGAGCCCAAGAAAACCATGGAAGACGGTGGGAGGGGGGTCATTCCCTCCCACTGCTTGTAAAAGCAGTCTAGAGGCTAATTAGCCGCTAGGATTGCTTTTACATGAAAGACGACCACTGGCTGAAAAGAATGATACCAAGATGATCCATAAACCCGCAGGCATCATTCTGGTATAACCACTCAAACGTGCAGCAACATACCAGTACGTTGCTGGTCCTTGTTGGGCATATTTTGTAAACTTTTTTTTCATGCAGCCTGTGGGCTGAACAAAAAAAAGAGATTGATCGGTGGGTATGCCCACCATTAGAATACCTCCCTTCATCCACCCACTTCTAATGATGGACATACATGCACCGTTTTGTTTTTAACTGTGGTGGTGAAATCACCTCCTACAGCGCTGGAGTCACGGCTTTATGTATCGTGGGAGCAAATGCTGCTGCTGTCAAGATAAATAAATCAGTGCTGCAGCCAAATGGCATACCTGCTAAGCAAATGATGGTTAACAATAAAACAAAGTAACATTACAGTATAACAGTAAGACTTACCATACCTGCAAAGCAAATACAAAAAAAATAAAACATTTTTTAACGCAACCTGTGCCTAAAATATATATATATGCCGAAGCATGGGGGCATCTGCCCCAAAAGTTAGGAGCAAATCGCTCCGCCACTCCTGCTGCCCCCGTGCTTCGGCATATATGCTCTTTTTTTAACTGTGGTGGTGAAATCACCTCCAACAGCGCTGGAGTCACGGCTTTATGTATCGTGGGAGCAAACGCTGGTACTGTCAAGATAAATAAATCTGCGCTGCAGCTGAATGGCGTACCTGGAAACAAAAAAATGGTTAACAAGAAAACACAGTAAACATTAAAGTATAAAAAAATTACATACCTGAAAAGCAAACATGATAAAACATAATAACAATAAAACATTGCAGAATAGAATACAGTAAAAAACAGCAGAACAATAGAGAGAGAGAAAGAACAAAAAACGACAACTATTTTTGTTTTTTTATTTTATATTTTTTTTGTTTTTTTTTACACTTTTATTTGTAACTGTAACGGTTCCAGGTTTGGGTCTCTCAAAATGCGATGGCATCTTGGGAGACCCTGTGAAAGTGTGCCTAGTCTGTGCAATGCTGTACCCTACGCTAATACTCAACTAGTGTATGGTAGCGTTCAAAACATTCACCAATGCAAAGACCAGGATGGTCAGGACAGACACGACATATTCTTTGGGGGGCTTGTTGGGTAGGGGTACTCGGGAGGACATAAGGAAAATGCCTCCCATGCAGCCGGCTTACTGGATTTGGTTGGGGAAGGTGAGGTGGAGCACCGTCTGGAAACAGAAGGGCTCTGACGATCTCTTCCTGGAATTTAAGGAAGGATCCAGTCTGTCCTGAAGCTCTGTATAGCACATGAGCGTTCAGCAAAGCCAATTGAAATAAGTATACAGACACTTTCTTGTACCAGCATCTGGCCTTACGGGCAACTAGGTACGGCGCCAACAACTGGTCGTTGAGGTCCACCCCTCCCATATTAAGGTTATATTCGTGGACACAGAGCGGTTTCTCCACAACACCAGTCGCCGTAGGAATTTGGGTCGTCGTGTCTGCATGAAGGGAGGTAAGAACGAAAACATTCTTATTATCCCTCCACTTTACAGCGAGCAAATTATTACACTGCGAGCAGGCTCTCTCCCCCAACCTAAGACGGGAATCTACAAGCCTCTGGGGAAAGCCCCGGCGATTAGATTGCACAGTGCCACATGCGCCAATATGATAATCAAACAAGTGACTAAAAAGTGTCATGCTCGTGTAATAATTGTCCATGTACAAGTGGTACCCCTTTCCGAATAACGGTGACACCAAGTCCCACACAATCTTACCAGCGCTCCCTATGTAATCTGGGCAGTTCTCCGGCTCTACGGAACTATCTCTTCCCTCGTAAACCATAAAACTACATGTGAAGCCTGTGGCCCTGTCACAGAGCTTATACATCTTGACCCCGTATCTGGCATGCTTGCTGGGAAGGTACTGTTTGAATGACAAGTGGCCAGAAAACGTAATCAGGGACTCATCAAAGCAGACAACTTGATGGGGGGTAAACAAGTCTGCAAAACGTTGGTTGAAGTGGTTTACGAGGGGCCGAATTTTGTTGAGCCGATCGTATCCAGGGTCTCCACGAGGACGACAGAGTTCATTGTTGAAGTGCATGAACCGCAAGATCTGCTCGTATCGTGCCCTGGCCATGGAAGCAGAGAACACGGGTATATGGTGAATTGGGTCAGTGGACCAATATGACTGCAACTCACTCTTCTTAGTTACGCCCATGTTGAGGGAAAGGCCCAGAAAGATCTTAAATTTGGAAACCATAATTGGTTTCCAATCTCTGACAAGGGAGGACTGGGGATTAGCGGCGATGTATTGACCAGCATACAAATTGCTTTGGTCCACAATAGATCTATAGAGATCTTCGGTGAAAAACAGCGAATAAAAATCAAGTGATGTAAAATCAACTGTTTCCACCTGAATTCCGGGTTGGCCAGTGAATGGGGGAAGTACGGGTGCTGCAGAAGTGGTGGGTTCCCAATTAGGATTGGCAAATTCTGCAGGAAGGGCACTATGGGCTCAACAGGCCTGTCTTTGACTTCTTCTTGGTGGCAGCGGGACACTACATGTGCTTGCCACCTCACCAGCTTAAACTGCACTTATGGGACTCACCAAGTATTACTGCAGTGCTGGATGTACAACCAGGGTGTACTAGGCCGCTGGTGCTTGCCAGTTCACCAGAAGGATGAGCGGCACTAGTACCTCTCTGCTCCATACGAGAGCCCTGCGGTTCTTGCACCTCAACGACAGCAGAAGATTGGGGTCTGGTACGCCTGACCTTGGCAGGGGCCACAACTCCGTCGTCAGAGCTATCTGTCATGGAGCCGCTGTCTACAGCAGTGGTCATCAACCCTGTCCTCAGGGCCCACTAACAGGCCAGGTTTGCAAGATAACTGAAATATATCACAGGTGATATCATTTGCTGCTCAGTGATTGCAGTATTCTAGTCTGCATCTCCCCAAGGTAATACATAAAACCTGGGCTGTTAGTGGGCCCTGGGGACATGGTTGATGACCACTGGTCTACAGGATCGTATTCTGAGCCTGAATCTGACAGATGAGTGACTTCCTTTTCACTATCTGTCATGCTTGGAAACGTGTAGGCCTCTTCACTACTGTACCTTCAATTTGTCATTTTGGGCTCTAAATTTAGTGGTACACTAGTGAGACGCACAGGGAAAAAAGCTCCTGACTGTTAGTGACTGATTCAAACACTACCAACAAAACTGTTAGCATTCGCAGGGATCAGGCCTGACTCTGCGAACGTTGCAGTTATCAGAGATCTCACATGGGGGAGTGTCGGTCACATTTGTTCATTTATTTTTTTTAATAGACCTCTAAATGTTTGTGAAAGCTTCCACCACAAAATGTACTCAGCCAATGAAACGCAATGAATCCATTTCTATTTTTCTTGTTCTCTCTTTATTTGCAGAATGGACATGGTACAGTAAGATATGCGACTGGTAGACAATGAAACATCTTGAGAAAGGTCCAGTCACTGATTTCGGGAGAGCTTAGTACATCGTATTGAGGTGAGTCCAACAAAAGCTACATTGTTAGAGAACAGAAGACATTCGATGTCCAGAACACAAAGATAACCGATAACAATGTCTGCGAGTGAGGCAGAAAAAGGGGACCCCTTAGGTGCCCCAAATAGTGAGAAGCCAGGAGGGCCGACAGTTACAAGAAGAGGGTCACATTTGGAGTAGAAAGGAAGTGTAAGGTGTTAAAGCTTCGGTGAGCTGTAATAAAGGGTGGAATGTGTGAGAGAAGGCAGCCATTTTTATTTTTCTCCTGCTATTACTGGCCAACACGGTACAAGACTTCATCCATGTCTTTGGTGATCTCTGATCTCCTTATCAACTGATGAAGATCAGCCATGGAGTATATCTGAGGTGTATATCAGGGTGTGCTTCTTCCCCATATGAGAGCTGTGATGTCCAGCAACATTCACATAGAAGACATTTACCGCACTCAAGGCACTAATACACCTCAAGAGTTGTGTGGGATCCCTGATGTACAGGAAGACAGGACTTGAGTGAGAAACAATTCCCTCACTCAGGACAGGAAAGTGTCTTCTCCCCCGTGTGAGATCTCTGATGTGTGGAAAGACTGGACTTCACTGAAAAACATTTCCCGCACTCAGGACAGGAATACGGCTTCTCCCCCGTGTGAGATCTCTGATGTGTGTAAAGATTGTACTTCAATGAAAAACATTTTCCGCAATCAGGACAGGAATACGGCTTCTCCCCCGTGTGAGATCTCTGATGTATGTCTAGACTGGACTTCACTGAAAAACATTTCCCGCACTTAGGACAAGAATACGGCTTCTCCCCTGTGTGAGATCTCTGATGTATGTCTAGACTGGACTTCACTGAAAAACATTTCCCACACTTAGGACAGGAATACGGCTTCTCCCCTGTGTGACATCTCTGATGTCTGTCTAGACTGGACTTTACTGAAAAACATTTCCCGCACTTAGGACAGGAATACGGCTTCTCCCCCGTGTGACATCTCTGATGTTTGTAAAGACTGCACTTCTGTGAAAAACATTTCGCACACTCAGGACAGGAATACGGCTTCTCCCCTGTGTGAGACCTTTGATGCTTAGCAAGATCTGCTTTTGTTACACAACATTTTCCGCACTCAGGACAGGAATACGGCTTTACCACCATGTGATAACTCTGATGTGTGTAAAGATGGGACTTCAATGAAAAACATTTTCCGCACTCAGGACAGGAATACGGCTTCTCCCTCGTGTGAGTTCTTTTATGCACATTAAGTTTGGATTTAGAAGGAAAACACTTCCCGCACTCAGTACAGGAAAGCCTCTTATCTGTTGGAAGGACGGCACCGTCCCTCACAGTCTGAGGTTCCTCAGGATAAGAGGAATACGATGGTCCATCTACACTGTGTGGTGCCGGATGGACATTTGAGGTAGTCGGGTTTTCTCCTGGACTATACTGTGTGATGTCCTCATCTTCTACTTTACAGTCTGGAGACAAAGTGAGACAATCCTCTGAGGTTTTCCTCATCTCCCGTCCATCTACTAAAATAGAAATAAAAAAATTATTACTAGACATGAACAGATTGGTTCCCCTAAACCAGGACTCCGCCCACATCAGGCAGCTTTGTCTCTGAGGATCTTACGATTCCCCCCTTAAGGTAACTAGTAAATGGGTCCTCTGACTCCTACCAGATCATTTCTTTATTCATGGACCTTAGTCAGAGAGTGAGGAAACAACGAGAACTGTCTTTTATAGGAGTGACAGTGATGAAGGGATTATAGGACGAGTGTCCCCTCCCCCTCTATCACTCATTGTCACCTTCCCAACACAAGAAGTCCTGCACTTCCTTATTTAGTCCATGATTTAGTCATGAATAACAGCGGGGCTGAGCCCCACCAGAGGTCAGAGAGTGAGAATTGGGGAGAACAACCAAAATGAAGACTGGACTGATCTTGAAGACCACCATCATTGGGTTACTGACTCCTCCCTCATTATCACTTTCTGTTTAAGGTTCCAAAGTATGAGGATGTTATCATATTATTATCACCATGTAAAAGTCTGTGCTCCAAACAAATCATCAGATATCAAATGTGCAGCTGGTAGAAAATGGGTGTAAGAAAAGAGAATACATATTATTTCCGGGATCTAATCATGTCAGACTATGAATAGGTCAGCTCCATCCCTCTGATCCGCACAGGACAACCCCCTGCTTAAATAAAAGGAGGGCCTCCCTATATCCCCATGTTCCTTTTTTGTCCTCGCTCCAGGGACAGCAATCCTGCTACTAATAAGTGAAAATCCCTACCTCTCATACCTGGTTTGACCTCTCCAGGTGGAAGGCTCCTGGACAGAGGTAAATCTTTTCCTGCAGAAGTGCCCTGGTGCCCGGGCAGATAAGTGCAGCCTAAATGGTGCTTCTGACGGTCCGTGGTGAGTGGTGGCATGGCTTTTTTCCCCAATTCTCCTCTCCTTGCTGGGTGTTGGTGGGGTTCTGGGACCAGGGGAGAGCAGTTTCCTGGGTCTGTTCCCTGCCCTGTTGCAATATGGTGGCGGTGACACTTCCGGCAGAGATGTCCTCACTTCCGGGAGGGCGGAGTGCCATTTTCCAGAGTGCCAGACGCTGCCTAGTGTAGGTTCCACCCTGGGGGTGGGAGTTTCCACTCAAATAGGAGGAAGGTCAGCTATCTATAGGGGACATGCTGTATATGCAGCCAACCACAGGTAAGTGAGTTTCTTGCCAGCAGCCGCGTGGTTGCGCTGCCTATAAGGGTGGTGGGGATGAATAGCCATGCTGACCCCTTCTTTATGTTAGCAAAGGAGTTTACAATGAGTTCTCCAAGACCTGAAGGTGAGGCACGAAGATCGGACTCCTCCAGATAGGGAGAAGGCTTGATGACGATTGCACCCCTTTTGTTTTTCTTGTAGAAAAGAGTGCTAAGACCTATTTTTTTCCTTTTACCTGCAGGGGAAAGGAGCACAAGGGAGGAAAATATAAATCAAAGTCCAGGCATTCATCACCAGGAACTTCTGGTCACCATTCTTCCTCTCGGCGAGAAACTGGCCATGATTCAGGAAGCTCCAGAAGGGTGCGCTCTCGGTCTCCAGTTCATCATCCTTCAGGATCTGCTAGGTGTTCTGCCACAAAGCCAGCTGCAGGGGTCTGCTGGTAATGCGGTTCGCCTGCCATTGCCTCAAAATTGGTGTGTGAAGCAGCACAAGACAGAGTGGCAGAGTCTCAGCAGATGCAGGAGTACATCTGTCGGGCAGTGGCAGAGGGCCCTAAAGAGGTCTCAGTAAAGCCATCTTCAAGGGGACTAGGTCCCTTGACTGAGACTCAGGATGTATCACCACCACCAGAACATGACCAGGGGGAGGCAGAGTCATCTCCAGAAGAGGAGGATCAGGAGGAGTCATATGCCTTTTGTCACGGCTGTGAAGCAGGCGGTCGCCTGGGAGGAAGAGCCATCTTATCCTTCACAGAAGATAAGGAAGTATTTTCCTAATTTAAAGAAGGTGTTGCCTAATTTTCCTGTTATGCATGAGATCCAGGAATTGATGGAGGAGTGGCCGAAACCAGACAAGACAACACAAGTCTCCAGAATAGGATTGCAAAACTCTACCTGTTCCGAGGACTCGGAGATATGGGAGAGTGCTCCAAGGGTAGATGTATCTCTCCAGAGATTGGAACGGCATGTGACACTGCTGCTTGATGATTCTGTTGCATTCTGTGATGTAATGGACAGAAGGTTGGATGCAGAGCTCAAAACAGTCTACCTCTCAGCAAGGGCAGCCTGTAAGACTACAGCAGCCTTCATGTCAGTGGCCAGAGCTTTAACAGCTTGGATGTTGCAGTTAAAGGAGTTGGAGAGTGGGCAAGAGTCTTTCCTTTCAACATTAGCAGACCTTAAATCAGCAGCAGATTATGTGGCTGAAGCAGCCGGTGGACCTTGTTCGGTTGTCGGCCAGAGTGATGGCGCATTCTGTGGCAGCCAAAATGGCTCTGTGATTGAAACACTGGACGGCAGATAGTGCATCTAAACAGGGCCTATGCTCAGTGCCGTATGTCGGTAAGGTCTTGTTTGGCAAGACTCTGGAAGAGGCCATCCAGCGTGTAACAGGTGGAAAGTCGGGTCTTATCCCGCAAGAAAGGAGGAAGAGGCAGCAGACCTTTCATCCCACTGGGAGATCAAGGGGACAGTTCCAAGAGGCAAGGTCTTATCGGCCCGGAAGGGAGTTCCTGCGACAGCCCTGATGGGTTTCCCAATCTGCTAACAAAGGTCAGAAGCCCAAGTTTACCCAAGGTGCAAAGACTACAGAGGGATATTTCTGAAGGTCGGCCCGCCCAGTGGTGAGAAACAGATATCGGCTAGAATGGGAACACCATCCTCCGGGAATCATTTTGTAAAAACTCACTTGCCCTCCAGGAAGGTAGAGAGGAACACACTAGAGGCCTACATTCAAGATCTTTTGAGTGTGGGAGCAGTTGTGTCAGTTCAACAAAAGCCAGCTGATTACCTCACAAAGGTTGGAATATCTCGGGGTCTTATTCGACACAGGGGTGGGAAAAGTGTTCCTTCCGAAGAAGATATCCCTCTTAACCTCGACAGTCCGAGCTCTGAAGATGAATTTTTCAGTATCAGCGAGGCATTGTATGAGGGTCTTGGGGCTGATGAACGCAGCAGTGCCCACAGTGGCTTGGACACAATGGCATCTCAGACACCTTCAGTTTGCTTTCCTCCAGCACTGGGACAGAAGTTCTCTATGTCAGCAAATAGTGCTGCCCCATTTTGTCAAGCAAGCTCTGACATGGTGGACTAAACCATCCAACCTGAAGCAAAGCCTTCCGCTTTTAGTCACACAAGTGATCACACTTACTTCCGACGCGAGTCTAAAGGGTTGGGGAGCGCACTGTCAGGACCAGATGCCCCAAGGAAGATGGGAAGGAGTGATTCCTCATTCCTCCAATTGTCTGGAGTTGATGGCAGCACAAGAACCTTTGCTGGCTTTAGTGCCATTACTTCAGGGCCGTCATGCGAGGATTCTAATAGATAACAGAATGGCAGTAGCACATGTCCAATCAGAGAGGAACAAGGAGTCTACCTCTTCTGCAGATTGTAGCGCAGATCTTTCATTGGGCAGAGGGGAGTCTGTTGTTCTTGTCAGCCTCTTACCTTCCGGGGGTACAGAATACAAGAGCAGACACCTTAAGCAGACACTTTCTGGATCAGAACGAACGGATGTTGAATCCGAAGTTTCTCCTACGACTATTCGCTCAGTGGGGCACACCAGAGGTGCACTTAATGGTTTCTCAATGTCCAGTTGCCAGTGTTTTTCCTCCAGGTTCTTCCATCACAGAGCCAGGGGTCAAAATGCGCTGTCAAGATGCGCTGAAATTTCCAGATGGTATATGTTTTTCCCCCAACTTCCTTAATCCTTAAGACGCTACTCCAAAATTCGTCAGGAGGATGTGATGGCCATTGTGATCGCCCCATTCTGGCCCAACTGTCCATGGCTCCCGCTGCTAAAGCAGTTACTGATAGCTCCACGGGTGGCACTTCCAAAGGTCAGAGATCTTCTTCTCCAGGGCGGCATGCTGCACTCCAATGTGGCTCGGCTCAATTTGACGGCTTGGCTATTGTAAGGCACAGGCTTTCCCAGCTGGGCATAACAGAGGGGTTCAAAAGACATTGCAGAGATCTTGGAAAATATCATCAAACTCTACGTACTTCAGAGGGTGGAAAAAGTTCTTTGAGGTAACAGCAGTTAATCAGTTCAATCCTGAGTCTCCTTCACAGAACAATGTCTTGGAGTTCTTGCAGTCAGCTCTAGACAAAGGACTTAGCTACAATACAGTCAGGGTCCAGCTGTTGGTCATTTCAGCTTTAACAGGAGTTCGTTGGGCAGAAGATCCTTTGGTAGCACGTTTTATACGGGCAGCCCCAAAGCTGAGGCCTCCAATTAGACCTTTTTTTTCCAAAATGGGATCTGCCGCTAGTTCTTTGAGCATTATTGAGAGAGCTCTTCTGGCCGGATGAAGACATCTTGTTATTCTTCATGACCTTGAAGGCGGTCTTTTAAAAGAGCAACAACAACGGTCAGGCGTGTTTCAGAAATCCAAGCTTTTTCAGCTAGATCAGGACAGAGTGATTCTTGGGCCAGTGCCGTCTTTTCTTCCGAAGGTGGCTTTTCCTTTTCATATAAATTGAGAAGTGGTGCTGCATTCATTGTCTTCAGTCTCGGAACAAGAAGATTGGTCAAGGGTGGATGTATTCCAGGTAATTTCTACGTACATTTCTGAGCAGAACGGAAGAGTTCAGAGTAGTGGATAACTTGTTCATCCTACCAGTAGGCCCTAGGAAAGGTCAAGTGGCCTCACCTAGAATCCTTTCCTCGTAGATAGTCCAGATCATAAAACGAGCATATGCAGCTTCAGGTCTCTCCGTCCAGAGGAGGTTTGGGTACATTCGATAAAAGCTTCATGGGCAAGTCATGCCAGGGTTCCGGCAGAAGTGGTATGTAAGGCTGCCAGCTGGAAGTCCCCTAACACTTTCATCGCCCATTACCGTTTGAATGTAATGTACGGTCCTTCACAGGCTTTGGGCACTTCGGTGGATGCTTCCACCCTTTCCGTTTGATGTACCCTTTGGGTAGAGCTCCAAAGGGATGGATGGGTAGAGCTCCAAAGGGATGAAGCTAAGGGGAAAATAATACTGGGAGTATGCTATAGGCCCTCTAACCTGAGGGAGGAAGTGGAGACGGATCTCCTATCACAAATTGGATTAGCAGCAAGGATGGGAAGTGTTATCATAATGGGGGATTTTAATTATCCAGACATAGACTGGGCGGAGGGAACCGCGCATTCATTTAAGGCTCGCCAGTTCCTTAATGTCTTGCAGGACAATTTTATGGGTCAGATGGTAGACGCACCAACTAGAAATAAAACATTACTGGATCTACTGATTACCAACAATAGAGACCTGATCACAGATGTGGAAATACGGGGCAATTTAGGTAACAGCGATCACAGGTCAATTAGTTTCAGTATAAATCACACAAATAGGAAACATAAAAAGAATACAAAGACACTGAATTTCAAAAGAGCCAACTTCCCTAAACTACAAACCTTGCTAAAAGGCATAAATTGGGATAAAATATTAGGAACAAAGAATACGGAGGAGAGATGGGTTTGCTTTAAGAGCATATTAAATAAGGGCATTAGCCAATGTATCCCATTGGGTAATAAATTTAAAAGAGCGAACAAAAATCCTGGATGGCTTAACTCCAATGTAAAAATGCATATAAAAGCAAAGGAGAAGGCCTTAAAAAAATACGAGGTTGAGGGATCATCCTCAGCATTCAGACTTTATAAAGAATGCAACAAGAAATGTAAGGGTGCAATTAGAACGGCTAATATAGAACATAAAAGACACATAGCGGAGGAGAGCAAAAAAAATCCCAAGAAATTCTTTAAGTATGTAAACAGTAAAAGGGAGGACAGACCATATTGGCCCCATAAAGAATGAGGAAGGACATCTGGTTACAAAGGATGGGGAGATGGCGAAGGTATTGAATTTATTCTTCTCCTCAGTCTTCACGAGTGAATCGGGGGGCTTCAGTAAGCAAACCTGCAGTGCTTATCCTCAGGACACAACACAGGAAGCACCTCCATGGTTAACAGAGGACAGAATTAAAATTAGACTTGAGAAACTTAACATTAATAAATCACCAGGACCAGATGGCTTGCATCCGAGGGTACTTAGGGAACTCAGTCAGGTGATTGCCAGACCGTTGTTCCTAATTTTTACTGACAGTCTATTGACTGGAATGGTACCAGCTGATTGGAGAAAAGCCAATGTAGCACCAATATTTAAAAAGGGCCCAAAAAACATCAGTGGGAATTACAGACCAGTTAGCCTAACATCAATAGTATGTAAAATCTTGGAGGGGATGATAAGGGACTATATACAAGATTTTTGTAATAAGAACGGTATCATTAGCAGTAATCAGCATGGATTCATGAAGAATCGTTCTTGCCAAACCAATCTACTAACCTTCTATGAGGAGGTGAGTTGCCATCTAGATAAAGGAAGGCCCGTAGACGTGGTGTATCTGGATTTTGCAAAAGCATTTGACACAGTTCCCCATAAACGTTTACTGTACAAAATAAGGTCCGTTGGCATGGACCATAGGGTGAGTACATGGATTGAAAACTGGCTACAAGGGCGAGTTCAGAGGGTGGTGATAAATGGGGAGTACTCGGAATGGTCAGGGGTGGGTAGTGGGGTCCCCCAGAGTTCTGTGCTGGGACCAATCCTATTTAATTTGTTCATAAATGACCTGGAGGATGGGATAAAATGTTCAATCTCTGTATTTGCAGACGATACTAAGCTAAGCAGGGCAATAACTTCTCCGCAGGATGTGGAAACCTTGCAAAAAGACCTGAACAAATGAATGGGGGAGGGGCAACTACATGGCAAATGAGGTTCAATGTAGAAAAATGTAAAATAATGCATTTGGGTGGCAAAAATCTGAATGCAATCTATACACTGGGGGGAGAACCTCTGGGGGGGTCTAGGATGGAAAAGGACCTGGGGGTCCTAGTAGATGATAGGCTCAGCAATGGCATGCAATGCCAAGCTGCTGCTAATAAAGCAAACAGAATATTGGCATTAAAAAGGGGATCAACTCCAGAGATAAAACGATAATTCTCCCGCTCTACAAGACTCTGGTCCGGCCGCACCTGGAGTATGCTGTCCAGTTCTGGGCACCAGTCCTCAGGAAGGATGTACTGGAAATGGAGCGAGTACAAAGAAGGGCAACAAAGCTAATAAAGGGTCTGGAGGATCTTAGTTATGAGGAAAGGTTGTGAGCTCTGAACTTATTCTCTCTGGAGAAGAGACGCTTGAGAGGGGATATGATTTCAATGTACAAATACCGGACTGGTGACCCCACAATATACAAATACCGGACTGGTGACCCCACAATATATAAATACCGGACTGGTGACCCCACAATATATAAATACCGGACTGGTGACCCCACAATACGGAGAAAACTTTTTCGCAGAAGAGAGTTTAACAAGACACGTGGCCACTCATTAAAATTAGAAGAAAAGAGGTTTAACCTTAAACTACGTAGAGGGTTCTTTACTGTAAGAGCAGCAAGGATGTGGAATTCCCTTCCACAGCCGGTGGTCTCAGCGGGGAGCATCAATAATTTCAAGAAACTATTAGATAATCACCTGAATGACCGCAACATACAGGGATATATAATGTAATACTGACATATAATCACACACATAGGTTGGACTTGATGGACTTGTGTCTTTTTTCAACCTCACCTACTATGTAACTATATTATTTCTTTTGCATTCAATCTGTGTGGTGTTTTATTTTTCGGTTTTTGATCCCGCCCTTTTCTTGTTTGAATGCTAGTTATTTCCTATTTGTAGGTTGACATGATTAGCTCCAGGAATACGGAAAATTGTTGCCATACTTACCGTAATTTTCCTTTCCTGGGAGCTCATCATGTCAGCCTAGGGTTTCCCTCCCTGGTGTTCCGTCGCGAGGAGTGTTAGGAACATGGGGGTATAGGGAGGTCCTCCTTTTATTTAAAGTGGATGTAAACCCATTACTCATGATTCTAAACTATTGCCATCATACTAAAGTATATATGTATACATCACCTGCATGTATCTCTACCTGTTAAAATTCACCCCTTCTTCACACGGAGCCCCGCATATCTCCGGATTCGATGGGTGGTTCTATGCTTCGGTGCTCAGTGGGTGGAGTCGTGACGTCACTAGACTCCCCGCCCACCTCTATACTCCCCTTGGCCAACCAGCATCACGAGGACGGACCTCGCGCTTGTTATGATGAGAAGTGCGTGCACAGGGGACACAGAGCACGTTCTGGGCAGAAGCAGAGCACGCTCACGGGCCCCCGTGACTCCTGCGCATGTAGAAGGACTTCCCTTACCCACACAAATGACTATTATTTATATTAGGAGCTGCTCGTTATAAGGCAAAAAACCCTGAAATGTGTGAAAAATAATTCATGAAAGCGCACTCTGTAGTGCCTTATAACGGGCAGCTCCTGCGCTTGTGCCACACTCTTAGAACACAGGCTGTAGTGGAGATTTCGGGATAGCTGTGAGAAGCTGTGAGAGGGGGATGGGGAGCTGGGTCTGCTCCTGCATGAGATAAGGAAATGAGCCGTCACGGGAAAGAAACCGGCACACATTTATCTGTGTGTAAAGAGAAGAGGATTAACTCTTTGTGACAAGACTGGGCACAGATGACATGACATCCTCTACTCTACCAGGTAGAAGTCTTCATTAAAAAAAAAAAAATGGGGTTTACATCCACTTTAAGCAGGAGGTTGTCTTGTGGGGGTCGGGGGTGGGGCTAACCCATTCGTAGGCTGACATGATGAGCTTCCAGGAAAGGAAAATTATGGTAAGAATGGAAACAATTTTCCGTAGTTTATAGGGGAGAGAGCAGAAGTCAGGAGTATGAAATGTACAACATATTGTATATATTGCAGTGGTCAGGGATTATATAATGTACACCATAGAGTATATTGTGCAGGTGTCAGAAGTATAAAATGTACAACAGAGAGTATATAGTGCAGGGGTCAGGAGTATGTCATGTACAGCATACAGTATAAAGACCAGGGGTCAGGAGTATGTAATGTACAACATACAGTATTGAAGGGGTCAGGAGTATGTAATATACAACATACAGTATTGAAGGGGTCAGGAGTATGTAATGTACAATATAGGTTATATAGTGCAGGGGTCAGGAGTATGTAATGTACAACATAGAGTACATATTGCAGGAGTCAGGAGTATGTAATGTACAATATCAGTAATCAGTGGCAACAGGCTGATATCACCCAGTCCTTGTCCCACTCTGGACCAATCAGTGAGCAGTATGGGCGGAGGAATCTATTTAGTGTTAATGATCCACCTGTACTGATCTCTGTGGGAGTGTCCTCCTCCATAAATGTCCCCGTTATTCCATCCTCCTCCATAGACTGCTGATCATCCTTCATATACGTCTCTTCTTCTTCTTCTTCTTTGACCTCGACTTTAGGATCTCTCAAGTTTCCACTCTGAATATATAATAAAAATGACATCAATGGTAACAATGCAGATAATGTACAGATCCTAATGATACTATCAGTGATTGTTCCTCATCTACCTGATGATGGTGAGGGATGGTGTGATCTTCCTGTGTGGAATCCCGGGAATACAGAGGACGGGGACATCTCTCTGGTGGGTTCCCATTACTGGATCCATCTGTAGGAAACACACACACTGACTGAATACATTGTTTCTATGTGTTTATCAGATGATGGGGGATCTAGGTGGACCCTCCGTACTGCTCTCTCCTTTACAATAAAGTCTCCTCTTACCCGGTGATGTGAGGGGCGGCTGATTGTCCATCATGACGTCCTTGTAGAGATCCTTGTGTCCTTCTAAATACTCCCACTCCTCCATGGAGAAATAGACAGTGACATCCTGACACCTTATAGGAACCTGACACACACAATGATACAGTCACCATCCAGACACATCCCTTGTCTGTTACTGGATAATGTCCCAGAATTCCCAGAATCCTCCTCACCTCTCCTGTCAGCAGCTCCATCATCTTCTTGGTGACTTCTAGAATCTTCTCCATGTTGTGTCTCTCAGGTTTTAGGGAGTCACATGGAGGCACTGTGATGGTCATATGATCACCTGACTTCACAAGAGGAAATCTCTGTATTGAGGAACCAATAGGAATATCATGTTAGACTCCCAGAATCCTACTCACTAGTTTAGTCAGGTCTATGTTTTATTGATAGAGATAAGAGTGATGTCATGTGACCTCCCAGAATCCTCCTCACCTCTCCGGTCAGGTCTATGTTTTATTAATAGAGATAAGAGTGATGTCATGTGACCTCCCAGAATCCTCCTCACCTCTCCGTTCAGGTCTGTATTTTATTAATAGAGATAAGAGTGATGTCATGTGACCTCCCAGAATCCTCCTCACCTCTCCGGTCAGGTCTGTATTTTATTAATAGAGATAAGAGTGATGTCATGTGACCTCCCAGAATCCTCCTCACCTCTCCGGTCAGGTCTGTATTTTATTAATAGAGATAAGAGTGATGTCATGTGACCTCCCAGAATCCTCCTCACCTCTCCGGTCAGGTCTGTGTTTTATTAATAGAGATAAGAGTGATGTCATGTGACCTCCCAGAATCCTCCTCACCTCTCTGGTCAGGTCTGTATTATTAATAGAGATAAGAGTGATGTCATGTGACCTCCCAGAATCCTCCTCACCTCTCCGGTCAGGTCTGTGTTTTATTGATAGAGATAAGAGTGATGTCATGTGACCTCCCAGAATCCTCCTCACCTCTCCGGTCAGGTCTGTGTTTTATTGATAGAGATAAGAGTGATGTCATGTGACCTCCCAGAATCCTCCTCACCTCTCCGGTCAGGTCTGTGTTTTATTAATAGAGATAAGGGTGATGTCATGTGACCTCCCAGAATCCTCCTCACCTCTCCGGTCAGGTCTGTGTTTTATTGATAGAGATAAGGGTGATGTCATGTGACCTCCCAGAATCCTCCTCACCTCTCCGGTCAGGTCTGTGTTTTATTGATAGAGATAAGGGTGATGTCATGTGACCTCCCAGAATCCTCCTCACCTCTCCGGTCAGGTCTGTGTTTTATTGATAGAGATAAGAGTGATGTCATGTGACCTCCCAGAATCCTCCTCACCTCTCCGGTCAGGTCTGTGTTTTATTGATAGAGATAAGAGTGATGTCATGTGACCTCCCAGAATCCTCCTCACCTCTCCGGTCAGGTCTGTGTTTTATTGATAGAGATAAGGGTGATGTCATGTGACCTCCCAGAATCCTCCTCACCTCTCCGGTCAGCAGGTAGATGATCTCCAGGGTGAGGTTTAGTATCTTCTCAGTCCTGTGACTCCGGTCCTCCTCCATCCTCATTGGTGCCGTCATTTGATCTATACAAGTCTCTTTGTAGACGGATAACTTTGGGAAATGAAAGTAGTATGTAGTACGGCTACAATCACATCAAGGAAATGAAAGTAAGAATTATTTGGATGGTATTGATCACACAATAAAAGGATGTGGATGTGAGGGGAGGAGGATTGGGGGGGGGGTTGCTGTACATTGAAGGACTACTACCCCCATGGGAACACATTTAGTTTGAACTGTTTAGTGTTGTCAGGACTATTGGCGTTAAAAAGAATTCCTAAGGCCTTTATATCATTTATTATTCATATATATTTTATGAACAACTCAGAGGCCATGTTGATACATTTTTTTTCTAAGAAACTCTAAGGCCCCTTGTATATCAGCCTGAGTTGTAAATGATGAATCCTCATCAGTTAATCAGTTAAGGCATTAGCCAAGGAGGCCCAATGTTATTGTCTAAGGAATGTAAGTAGAAGAGACATATTAACCAATTATGGTTTTACGAAACTTTGTATTATTTACTGCATAAATAATCATATTAAACAATAATCCCCAATATATATAAGTTCATTATATTGAAGTAATTATATGCATGATTAAGTGAACAATTTTACATATATTGGTTTATGTATTTTAATAATAATTTCTCTTTCAGAATATATTCATAATGTATTGTTTAGGTATTCATAAACCATTAATGCATATATATTATTATGATAAGGGTTACAAATATGGAATCCTATGAAAAGTTTAAGAGTATAGAAATTATACTGATGTAAAATCCTTGTATTTTGAATAACCGGGAGGTTTTTCTGGTGCCATGACTTAGCTTTCAAGGTATGCGAGAAGTTAAGTTAATGACCTTTTCCAGACAGTCTCACAACCGTATTTCTGAGTTTTAGACGCAATGTCTGGAGAGTATGACAGAATATAGACAGTTCTAAATATTTAATAGTTTCTGTTAAGTCAATGGTCATTCATAAATCGAATTGGACATGGAAAAAAATAACATTTAAACAATATAATTTGTATCCTATACTGCCCAAACTGAAAACTATGTGTAAGGACACTACAATTTCCCTAGAAGGGTTGTACAGGAAATGACGTGTGTTTTGACGTCTCTTGTGACGTGAAAGGCATTTCCACACCCACATTCTAGAGCAGGGGTGTCAAACTCAATTTCATCGTGGGCCACATCAGCATTATGACTGTCCTTAAAAGGGTCTTGTATGGGTATTAAGGGGAACCCTGCACCCAAATTAAAAAAAGAAAAAGCATTGGGCCCCCAGGCCCTATATACTCTGAACAGCAGTATACAGGTGGTGCAAACAGGACAGGGACTGTAGGTTTGTTCTTATGTAGAATCTGTTTGTAATTTTGAACTGGTACATTTTGTAAGTGTAGCTCCAGCCAAAAAATCTTTTTTAAAGCTTTTTGGAAAACATAGGGAAGGGTTATCACCCCTGTAACATTTGTTTTGCTGTCTGTGCTCCTGTTCAGAAGATTTCACCTCACTTTCTGTCCCAATGACAATTGGATTTTGAAAATTTGGGGTTTTTAGTGAAACAAGGATTGGAAAGCATCAGTGGAGAGGAGACACGTTTTTCCCATATTAACTCTTACAGGAGAGAATTTCCCTTCCTAGGGGTAGATTTCCTGTCACTTCCTGTTGTCTCCTTCCGTTTGTAAGTAGGAGTCGTTTGTAAGTTGGATGTTTGAAAGTAGGGGCCTGCCCTATATACTCTGCAGAAATTGGTATATATACAAATACGTGCCAGCGCACAGGTCCAATGAAAATGCCATATAAAATGCCGTTCAATATTCTACAAGCTAAGAATAGAGGCAAGGTTATAGCTGCTAAAAATTGTTATAAGTAGTCCATAGCAATTAACACTGTGGTAAAAGAACTGTAAGAACTTAAATGTCTCTATGGGAAGACCAGCGCTGAGGGCAAGCTTTCCAGATGAGCGAAGTCACTTCTCTAGTAAACATGAGAAAAAAACGAAAGAAAAGCGCCTCTGAGTGCAGGTATTTAATAATAACAATTTGCAAGTTATCCACACAAGCAAGTAAGGAGAAACCAGCTACGAAAGGGAACAGCTCCTGGATCAGCCCCACCGTCCATGGCGTGGATACAGCAGAGTGAGTCTGAAGGGATGGTCGCGGTCCCCCGCAAGGAGAGAGCAAACCGCTGCACTAGATGGATGTTCCGTAATCCAACGAGGGCGCTCGTGGGCGTGTGACGTCACCGGAGAGGACCACAACACGTTTCAGAGCATGCGCGACTGCGCTCACGAGCACCCTCATTGGATTACGGAACGTCCATCTAGCGCAGCGGCTTGCTCTCTCTTTGCGGGGGACCGCGGCCATCCCTTCAGACTCACTCTGCTGTATCCACACTATGGACGCCAGGAGTGATCCAGGAGCTGTTCCCTTTCGTAGCTGGTTTCTCCTTACTTGCTTGTAAGTGTGGATAACTTGCAAATTGTTATTATTAAATACCTGCACTCAGAGGCGCTTTTCTTTCGTTTTTTTCTACAGAAATTGGGGCCTTAGGTGTTGGTGTTGCCACAACACTGTAAGCCCTCACAGTTACTCTTGGTGGGCGCTGGAACGGGCCCTGCTGTGAAATATTATATCAAGAATTTGATAATTTGGTAATTACATGCCCCTGTTGAACAGGGTCAGAAAAATTGAGCTTTAGGCACTGGTGCCACAACACTGTAACCCCTCACAGATTCTGTTGTTGAGTGCAGGAACGAGCCCTTCTGCGAAATATTAGATTTAAAAATTGTAATTACGCACCCCTGTTAAAAAGGGGCAGAAAAATGGGTTTTAGGCACTGGTGCCACAACACTGCAGCACCTCACAGATACTCTAGTTGAGTGCAGGAACGAGCCCTGCTGCAAAATATCATAGCAAAAATTGTATTTACATGCCCCTGTTAAACAAGAGCAGAAAATTTTTTAGGCACTGGTGCTGGTGCCACAACACTGTAACCCCTCACAGATTCTGTTGTTGAGTGCAGGAATGAGCCCTGCTGCGAAATATTAGATTTAAAAATTGTAATTATGCGCCCTGTTAAACAGGGGCAGAGAAATTGGGCTTTAGGCACTGGTGCTGGTGCCACAACACTGCAACACCTCACAGATACTAGTGCAGGAATGAGCCCTGCTGCAAAATATTACAGAAAAAAATTGTAATTACACGCTCCTGTTAAACAGGAGCAGAAAAATTAGGCTTTAGACACTGGTGCTGGTGCCACAACACTGCAACACCTCACAGATACTCTAGTTGAGTGCAGGAACGAGCCCTGCTGCAATATATTACAGAAAAAATTGAAAATACACGCTCCTGTTGAACAGGAGCAGAAAAATTGGGCTTTAGGCACTGGTGCCACAACACTGTAACCCCTCACAGATTCTGTTGTTGAGTGCAGGAACGAGCCCTGCTGCAAAATATTAGATTTAAAAATTGTAATTACACGCCCCTGTTAAACGGGGGCAGAAAAACTGGGTTTTAGGCACTGGTGCTGGTGCCCAGAACCAAAAATGTTCTTAGAAGCTATCAACATGAACATTGAGGAGGAATAGGATAGTCACTCAGCATAACAGGATAGTCAGTCAGCATCAGCATAGGCAGTCTTCAAGGGATCTCACATTCATAAAAAAAAATTCAGTTACATCAACATCAGGTGTTTGGTAGCTGGTGATCCAAGATTCATTTTTATGAAGGTGAGCCGATCAATTGAGTCGGTGGACAGGCGCACTCTGTGATCGGTTACAAAGCCTCCAGTGGCACTGAATGTGCGTTCCGAAAGAACGCTGGATGCAGAACAGGCCAGTAGCTCAACTGCAAACTGGGCAAGCTCTGGCCAGTGATCCATCCTCAAGACCCAGTAACCCAGTGGATTTTCGGTTGGAAAGGTCTCCAAGTCCGATCTTGCCCCTAGGTATTCCTGCACCATGTACAACAGACGCTAGCGATGGTTGCTGGAACCGATAATACCTTGGGGATGCGGACTAAAAAATAGTTTGAACGCATCGGTCAGATGGCCACCTTCTCCACCGCTCCTTCTGTGACTGACCGAGGCCTCAGCAACACGTTGTCCAGTACCCTCCCAGGCTCTGGAAACGCATTGCACAAACCTTTCTGCAAGGCCTCCCGAAAATGTTTCATCCTCTGCTCCCTCTGCGATGGCTGGATAAGTTCCACAACCTTACCCTTGTAATGTGGTCAAGAAGAGTTGCCAGCCAGTAGTGATCCCTCTCCTTGATCACACGAATCCGAGGGTCCTTTCGCAGGCTTTGCAGGATCAGGGAGGCCATGCAGCGTAGGTTTCTTGAGGCATTAGATCCGGAGTCCTCTGGGTCACTAAGGACGACCTGATCCGCAGCCACCTCCTCCCAGCCACATACAAGTCCATGGGTCTCTGGGGACTGTAAATGATGCCTTAAAGACTGTTGCTGATGCTGAGTGCCAGGCTCCACCTCCATGCTGACACAATCCTTATCCTGCTCCTCTTCCTGTGATGTCAGCGGGCCCGCAGGAATACTGTCTGGATAAAGGGGGCCTTGAGAGGTAAGGAAGTCCTCCTCTTCCTCCCTCTGTTCTGCCTCAAGTGCCCTGTCCATTATTCCACACAGCGTGTGCTCCAACAGGTAGACAAGAGGAACAGTATCACTGACGCATGCACTGTCACTGCTCACCATCCTCGTGGCCTCCTCAAATGGTGACAGTACAGTGCATACATCCTTGATCATTAGCCACTGGCGTGGCGAAAAAAAGCCAAGCTCCCCTGACCCTGTCCTGGTGCCATAGTCGCACAGGTACTCATTGATGGCCCTCTGCTGCTTGTGCAGCCGCTGCAGCATTGCCAACGTTGAGTTCCACCTGGTGGGCATGTCACAGATGAGGCAGTTCTTGGGCAGGTTGCATTCCTTTTGAAGGTCAGCCAGCTGAGCACTGGCATTATATGACCGGCGGAAATACCCACAGACTTTCCTGGCCTGCCTCAGGACATCCTGTAAGCCCAGGTACCTGCACAAGAACCGCTGCACCACCAAATTAAGGACGTGAGCCAAAATGGGCACATGGGTGAAGTGTCCCTGTCGGAGGGCGGAGAGGAGGTTGGTGACATTGTCGCAAACCACGATCCCTGGCTGAAGCTGCTGTAGCGTCAACCACCTCTGAGCCTGCCCCTGCAGAGCTGACAGAATCTCTGCCCCAGTGTGGCTCCTGTCCCCCAAGCAGACCAACTCAAGCACCTCATGGCATCTTTGGCCTGCATGGTTGCGTATCCCCTTAAACACCTACGGAGCACTTCTGGTTCTGAGGAAAAATCTGCACAGGAAGAGGCCATATAGGAAGAAGAAGAGGAGGGGGTGGAGGAGAGAGGTGTGGCAGAATCACCATTACCAGCATTTTGGAGGCGTGGTGGTGGAACAAACTCCAACAATACTGCACCCTGTCCTGCATCCTTCCCAGCTGCCAGCAGGGTTACCCAATGCGCCATGAAAGAAAGGTAATGTCCCTGTCCATGCCTGCTGGACCATGAGTCAGCAGTAATATGCACATTACCGCTGACCACCCTGTACAGCGAGGCCAAGACATTGCCTTCCACATGTCGGTAGAAAGCCGAAATTGCCTTATGAGAAAAAAATTGGCATTTGGGAACCTGCCACTGAGGTACCGCACATTCCACAAATTCTAGAAAGGGGGCAGAGTCTACCATCTGAAAAGGCAGCAGTTGGAGCGCTAGCAATTTAGCCAAACTAGCATTCAGCCGCTGAGCATGTGGATGGCTGGGACCGAATTTCTTTCCCTGGTTTAGCAACTGGGGTAGGGAAATTTGTCTGCTACAATCGGACGTTGGTGTAGCGATAGCAGATTGCCCGCAAGTACTTGGCACACCCAAATCTACACCTTCATTCCTGTCAGTGCTGGTTTCTGAGATGACTGAAGGTATAGTGGGGTTGGAGATCCCAGCTGATGAGGAGCAAGGAGAGGTCCACCTTGTTCTTTGGTGTGGGTCTTTTAAGTACTGTTGCCAATGGACTGCATGGCAGGTCGACATATGTCTGGTCCAGCATGTGGTGCCCAAGCAGCTGCTGTTTTGGCCAAGCTTGATACGCTTCAGACATATGTTGCAAACAGCAATGATGCGATCTGCTGCACGTCTCAAAAAAGGCCCACACCAAAGAACTTTTGGAAAAAGGCGCCCTGCACATGCGGAGCTCTGCGGTGTGATGCAGTCGGTTGGCTGCCCTTAAGCTGGCCCCTGGAGGGCATCCTGCCTTGTTGGAGATGTGCCTCCTCCTCTTCTCTCCTATCAGGCACCCACGTGGAGTCAGTGACCTCATCATCCCCTCCCTCCTCATCACTGGAGCAAACCTGGCAGTATGCTGCAGCTGGGGGAACATGACTGCCAGTGTCTTGTCTTTCTTGGGCCCCCCCTCTCTCTGGGCTCACATTACTCCCTTCATCCTTTGTTCTTGTCCATATATGTTCAATTGTTCTGTGCACCACATGCTTAGTTGCATGAGTGGTGCAAAAATAACAGCGTCCGCTCGCTCAGCACCGCGGCTGCGTAACGTAACAGGCTTGGTTCCTCCCCTCTGCACGCATATCATCCTCTGATTGGTCTTCCTCAGCAGATCTGCGTGCTGAGGGGAGGAGCCGAGCCTGTTACATCACACAGCTGCGGTGCTGAGCGAGCGGAAAGCTCTTATTATACACACATGCCAGTGTTTGTTTTTTATCTGGTAAGTGTTCTCTTTTTAAGCGGGTTTTTTAATAAATTGGAAAAACAGAGAGCACTATGTCTTCTGTGTTTGTAATCACATGACACTGGAAAGGAGTACAAAAGGGTGGAAGGTGATCAGCTGATCTATAGAAGAAGAGATCATTGAAGAGTCAAAGACAAGGAATTCTGTGAGTCTGCCTGAGAAGGTGAAATATCCGGGGGAGGGGAGCACAAGTATACAATGTTCAAAGAAAAGAAATCACAGAAAATGAAGAATTGTGTTTATAATGAGGAGTTTTATGTCATGTGATATTCCAATGACTGATTATTTGTAATATTTGTACAAGGTGCGGTATTAGAGTTACCATTATAGCAGTGTGCACTATATATACTTATATATACTATTTTATTCCAACTGAAGTGACTCCACTTACAGTATATACAGCAGCTGTGATATTTGATATCATACATGATCACATGACTATGGAGGAAGAGGAGGGACATGATCACAGTGACTATGGAGGAAGAGGACGGACATGATCACATGACTATGGAGGAAGAGGAGGGACATGATCACAGTGACTATGGAGGAAGAGGACGGACATGATCACAGTGACTATGGAGGAAGAGGACGGACATGATCACAGTGACTATGGAGGAAGAGGACGGACATGATCACAGTGACTATGGAGGAAGAGGACGGACATGATCACAGTGACTATGGAGGAGGAGGAGGGACATGATCACAGTGACTATGGAGGAAGAGGACGGACATGATCACAGTGACTATGGAGGAAGAGGACGGACATGATCACAGTGACTATGGAGGAGGAGGAGGGACATGATCACAGTGACTATGGAGGAAGAGGACGGACATGATCACAGTGACTATGGAGGAAGAGGACGGACATGATCACAGTGACTATGGAGGAAGAAGACGGACATGATCACAGTGACTATGGAGGAAGAGGACGGACATGATCACAGTGACTATGGAGGAAGAGGAGGGACATGATCACAGTGACTATGGAGGAAGAGGATGGACATGATCACAGTGACTATGGAGGAAGAGGAGGGACATGATCACAGTGACTATGGAGGAAGAGGAGGGACATGATCACAGTGACTATGGAGGAAGAGGACGGACATGATCACAGTGACTATGGAGGAAGAAGACGGACATGATCACAGTGACTATGGAGGAAGAGGAGGGACATGATCACAGTGACTATGGAGGAAGAGGATGGACATGATCACAGTGACTATGGAGGAAGAGGAGGGACATGATCACAGTGACTATGGAGGAAGAGGATGGACATGATCACAGTGACTATGGAGGAAGAGGAGGGACATGATCACAGTGACTATGGAGGAAGAGGACGGACATGATCACAGTGACTATGGAGGAAGAGGAGGGACATGATCACATGACTATGGAGGAAGAGGACGGACATGATCACAGTGACTATGGAGGGACATGATCACATGACTATGGAGGAAGAGGAGGAACATGATCACAGTGACTATGGAGGAAGAGGACGGACATGATCACAGTGACTATGGAGGAAGAAGAGGAGGGACATGATCACAGTGACTATGGAGGAAGAAGAGGAGGGACATGGTCACAGTGACTATGGAGGAAGAGGAGGGACATGATCACAGTGACTATGGAGGAAGAGGAGGGACATGATCACAGTGACTATGGAGGAAGAGGAGGGACATGATCACAGTGACTATGGAGGAAGAGGAGGGACATGATCACAGTGACTATGGAGGAAGAGGAGGGACATGATCACATGACTATGGAGGAAGAGGACGGACATGATCACAGTGACTATGGAGGAAGAAGAGGAGGGACATGATCACAGTGACTATGGAGGAAGAGGACGGACATGATCACAGTGACTATGGAGGAAGAGGACGGACATGATCACAGTGACTATGGAGGAAGAGGAGGGACATGATCACAGTGACTATGGAGGAAGAGGACGGACATGATCACAGTGACTATGGAGGGACATGATCACATGACTATGGAGGAAGAGGAGGAACATGATCACAGTGACTATGGAGGAAGAGGACGGACATGATCACAGTGACTATGGAGGAAGAGGAGGGACATGATCACAGTGACTATGGAGGAAGAGGATGGACATGATCACAGTGACTATGGAGGAAGAGGAGGGACATGATCACAGTGACTATGGAGGGACATGATCACATGACTATGGAGGAAGAGGAGGAACATGATCACAGTGACTATGGAGGAAGAGGAGGGACATGATCACAGTGACTATGGAGGAAGAGGACGGACATGATCACAGTGACTATGGAGGAAGAGGACGGACATGATCACAGTGACTATGGAGGAAGAGGAGGAACATGATCACAGTGACTATGGAGGAAGAGGAGGGACATGATCACAGTGACTATGGAGGAAGAGGAGGGACATGATCACAGTGATTATGGAGGAAGAGGAGGGACATGATCACAGTGACTATGGAGGAAGAGGAGGGACATGATCACAGTGACTATGGAGGAAGAGGACGGACATGATCACAGTGACTATGGAGGAAGAGGACAGACATGATCACATGACTATGGAGGAAGAGGAGGAACATGATCACAGTGACTATGGAGGAAGAGGAGGGACATGATCACAGTGACTATGGAGGAAGAGGACGGACATGATCACAGTGACTATGGAGGAAGAGGAGGGACATGATCACAGTGACTATGGAGGAAGAGGAGGGACATGATCACAGTGACTATGGAGGAAGAGGAGGGACATGATCACAGTGACTATGGAGGAAGAGGAGGGACATGATCACAGTGACTATGGAGGAAGAGGACGGACATGATCACAGTGACTATGGAGGAAGAGGACGGACATGATCACAGTGACTATGGAGGAAGAGGACAGACATGATCACATGACTATGGAGGAAGAGGAGGAACATGATCACAGTGACTATGGAGGAAGAGGAGGGACATGATCACAGTGACTATGGAGGAAGAGGACGGACATGATCACAGTGACTATGGAGGAAGAGGAGGGACATGATCACAGTGACTATGGAGGAAGAGGATGGACATGATCACAGTGACTATGGAGGAAGAGGACGGACATGATCACAGTGACTATGGAGGAAGAGGAGGGACATGATCACAGTGACTATGGAGGAAGAGGAGGGACATGATCACAGTGACTATGGAGGAAGAGGAGGGACATGATCACAGTGACTATGGAGGAAGAGGACGGACATGATCACAGTGACTATGGAGGAAGAGGACGGACATGATCACATGACTATGGAGGAAGAGGAGGGACATGATCACAGTGACTATGGAGGAAGAGGACGGACATGATCACAGTGACTATGGAGGAAGAAGAGGAGGGACATGATCACAGTGACTATGGAGGAAGAGGAGGGACATGATCACAGTGACTATGGAGGAAGAGGACGGACATGATCACAGTGACTATGGAGGAAGAGGACGGACATGATCACAGTGACTATGGAGGAAGAGGACGGACATGATCACAGTGACTATGGAGGAAGAGGAGGGACATGATCACAGTGACTATGGAGGAAGAGGACGGGCATGATCACATGACTATGGAGGAAGAGGACGGACATGATCACAGTGACTATGGAGGAAGAGGACGGACATGATCACATGACTATGGAGGAAGAGGAGGGACATGATCACAATGACTATGGAGGAAGAGGAGGGACATGATCACATGACTATGGAGGAAGAGGACGGACATGATCACAGTGACTATGGAGGAAGAGGAGGGACATGATCACAGTGACTATGGAGGAAGAGGAGGGACATGATCACAGTGACTATGGAGGAAGAGGACGGACATGATCACAGTGACTATGGAGGAAGAAGAGGAGGGACATGATCACAGTGACTATGGAGGAAGAGGACGGACATGATCACAGTGACTATGGAGGAAGAGGAGGGACATGATCACAGTGACTATGGATGGAGAGGACGGACATGATCACAGTGACTATGGAGGAAGAGGACGGACATGATCACAGTGACTATGGAGGAAGAAGAGGAGGGACATGATCACAGTGACTATGGAGGAAGAAGAGGAGGGACATGATCACAGTGACTATGGAGGGAGAGGACGGACATGATCACAGTGACTATGGAGGAAGAGGACGGACATGATCACAGTGACTATGGAGGAAGAGGACGGACATGATCACAGTGACTATGGAGGAAGAGGACGGACATGATCACAGTGACTATGGAGGAAGAAGAGGAGGGACATGATCACATGACTATGGAGGAAGAGGACGGACATGATCACAGTGACTATGGAGGAAGAGGACGGACATGATCACAGTGACTATGGAGGAAGAGGACGGACATGATCACATGACTATGGAGGAAGAGGAGGGACATGATCACATGACTATGGAGGAAGAGGAGGGACATGATCACAGTGACTATGGAGGAAGAGGAGGGACATGATCACAGTGACTATGGAAGAAGAGGAGGGACATGATCACAGTGACTATGGAGGAAGAGGACGGACATGATCACAGTGACTATGGAGGAAGAGGACGGACATGATCACAGTGACTATGGAGGAAGAGGAGGGACATGATCACAGTGACTATGGAGGAAGAGGACGGACATGATCACATGACTATGGAGGAAGAGGACGGACATGATCACAGTGACTATGGAGGAAGAGGACGGACATGATCACAGTGACTATGGAGGAAGAGGACGGACATGATCACAGTGACTATGGAGGAAGAGGAGGGACATGATCACAGTGACTATGGAGGAAGAGGAGGGACATGATCACAGTGACTATGGAGGAAGAGGAGGGACATGATCACAGTGACTATGGAGGAAGAGGACGGACATGATCACAGTGACTATGGAGGAAGAGGACGGACATGATCACAGTGACTATGGAGGAAGAGGATGGACATGATCACAGTGACTATGGAGGAAGAGGAGGGACATGATCACATGACTATGGAGGAAGAAGAGGAGGGACATGATCACAGTGACTATGGAGGAAGAGGAGGGACATGATCACAGTGACTATGGAGGAAGAGGAGGGACATGATCACAGTGACTATGGAGGAAGAGGACGGACATGATCACAGTGACTATGGAGGAAGAGGACGGACATGATCACAGTGACTATGGAGGAAGAGGACGGACATGATCACATGACTATGGAGGAAGAGGACGGACATGATCACAGTGACTATGGAGGAAGAGGACGGACATGATCACAGTGACTATGGAGGAAGAGGACGGACATGATCACAGTGACTATGGAGGAAGAGGACGGACATGATCACAGTGACTATGGAGGAAGAGGACGGACATGATCACATGACTATGGAGGAAGAGGAGGGACATGATCACATGACTATGGAGGAAGAGGAGGGACATGATCACAGTGACTATGGAGGAAGAAGAGGAGGGACATGATCACAGTGACTATGGAGGAAGAGGAGGGACATGATCACAGTGACTATGGAGGAAGAGGAGGGACATGATCACAGTGACTATGGAGGAAGAGGAGGGACATGATCACAGTGACTATGGAGGAAGAGGAGGGACATGATCACAGTGACTATGGAGGAAGAGGACGGACATGATCACAGTGACTATGGAGGAAGAGGACGGACATGATCACAGTGACTATGGAGGAAGAGGAGGGACATGATCACATGACTATGGAGGAAGAGGAGGGACATGATCACATGACTATGGAGGAAGAGGAGGGACATGATCACAGTGACTATGGAGGAAGAGGATGGACATGATCACAGTGACTATGGAGGAAGAGGAGGGACATGATCACATGACTATGGAGGAAGAGGACGGACATGATCACAGTGACTATGGAGGAAGAGGAGGGACATGATCACAGTGACTATGGAGGAAGAGGAGGGACATGATCACAGTGATTATGGAGGAAGAGGAGGGACATGATCACAGTGACTATGGAGGAAGAGGACGGACATGATCACAGTGACTATGGAGGAAGAGGAGGGACATGATCACAGTGACTATGGAGGAAGAGGACGGACATGATCACAGTGACTATGGAGGAAGAGGAGGGACATGATCACAGTGACTATGGAGGAAGAGGACGGACATGATCACATGACTATGGAGGAAGAGGATGGACATGATCACAGTGACTATGGAGGAAGAGGACGGACATGATCACAGTGACTATGGAGGAAGAGGAGGGACATGATCACATGACTATGGAGGAAGAGGAGGGACATGATCACAGTGACTATGGAGGAAGAGGAGGGACATGATCACATGACTATGGAGGAAGAGGAGGGACATGATCACATGACTATGGAGGAAGAGGAGGGACATGATCACAGTGACTATGGAGGAAGAGGACGGACATGATCACATGACTATGGAGGAAGAGGACGGACATGATCACAGTGACTATGGAGGAAGAAGAGGAGGGACATGATCACAGTGACTATGGAGGAAGAGGACGGACATGATCACAGTGACTATGGAGGAAGAGGACGGACATGATCACATGACTATGGAGGAAGAGGACGGACATGATCACAGTGACTATGGAGGAAGAGGAGGGACATGATCACAGTGACTATGGAGGAAGAGGACGGACATGATCACAGTGACTATGGAGGAAGAGGACGGACATGATCACATGACTATGGAGGAAGAGGAGGGACATGATCACAGTGACTATGGAGGAAGAGGACGGACATGATCACAGTGACTATGGAGGAAGAGGACGGACATGATCACATGACTATGGAGGAAGAGGAGGGACATGATCACAGTGACTATGGAGGAAGAAGAGGAGGGACATGATCACAGTGACTATGGAGGAAGAGGACGGACATGATCACAGTGTCTATGGAGGAAGAGGAGGAACATGATCACATGACTATGGAGGAAGAGGAGGAACATGATCACAGTGACTATGGAGGGAGAGGACGGACATGATCACATGACTATGGAGGAAGAAGAGGAGGGACATGATCACAGTGACTATGGAGGAAGAGGACGGACATGATCACAGTGACTATGGAGGAAGAGGACGGACATGATCACATGACTATGGAGGAAGAGGAGGGACATGATCACAGTGACTATGGAGGAAGAGGACGGACATGATCACAGTGACTATGGAGGAAGAGGACGGACATGATCACATGACTATGGAGGAAGAGGAGGGACATGATCACAGTGACTATGGAGGAAGAAGAGGAGGGACATGATCACAGTGACTATGGAGGAAGAGGACGGACATGATCACAGTGTCTATGGAGGAAGAGGAGGAACATGATCACATGACTATGGAGGAAGAGGAGGAACATGATCACAGTGACTATGGAGGGAGAGGACGGACATGATCACATGACTATGGAGGAAGAGGAGGGACATGATCACAGTGACTATGGAGGAAGAGGACGGACATGATCACAGTGACTATGGAGGAAGAGGACGGACATGATCACATGACTATGGAGGAAGAGGACAGACATGATCACAGTGACTATGGAGGAAGAGGACGGACATGATCACATGACTATGGAGGAAGAGGAGGGACATGATCACAGTGACTATGGAGGAAGAGGAGGGACATGATCACATGACTATGGAGGAAGAGGAGGGACATGATCACAGTGACTATGGAGGAAGAGGATGGACATGATCACAGTGACTATGGAGGAAGAGGACGGACATGATCACATGACTATGGAGGAAGAGGAGGGACATGATCACAGTGACTATGGAGGAAGAGGATGGACATGATCACAGTGACTATGGAGGAAGAGGAGGGACATGATCACAGTGACTATGGAGGAAGAGGACGGACATGATCACAGTGACTATGGAGGAAGAGGACGGACATGATCACAGTGACTATGGAGGAAGAAGAGGAGGGACATGATCACATGACTATGGAGGAAGAGGACGGACATGATCACATGACTATGGAGGAAGAGGACGGACATGATCACAGTGACTATGGAGGAAGAAGAGGAGGGACATGATCACAGTGACTATGGAGGAAGAGGACGGACATGATCACAGTGACTATGGAGGAAGAAGAGGAGGGACATGATCACATGACTATGGAGGAAGAGGACGGACATGATCACATGACTATGGAAGAAGAGGAGGGACATGATCACAGTGACTATGGAGGAAGAGGACGGACATGATCACAGTGACTATGGAGGAAGAAGACAGACATGATCACATGACTATGGAGGAAGAGGACGGACATGATCACAGTGACTATGGAGGAAGAGGAGGGACATGATCACAGTGACTATGGAGGAAGAAGACAGACATGATCACATGACTATGGAGGAAGAGGACGGACATGATCACAGTGACTATGGAGGAAGAGGACGGACATGATCACAGTGACTATGGAGGAAGAGGACAGACATGATCACAGTGACTATGGAGGAAGAGGACGGACATGATCACATGACTATGGAGGAAGAGGACGGACATGATCACAGTGACTATGGAGGAAGAGGACGGACATGATCACAGTGACTATGGAGGAAGAGGAGGGACATGATCACAGTGACTATGGAGGAAGAGGACGGACATGATCACAGTGACTATGGAGGAAGAGGAGGGACATGATCACATGACTATGGAGGAAGAGGACGGACATGATCACATGACTATGGAGGAAGAGGACGGACATGATCACAGTGACTATGGAGGAAGAGGACGGACATGATCACAGTGACTATGGAGGAAGAGGAGGGACATGATCACAGTGACTATGGAGGAAGAGGAGGGACATGATCACAGTGACTATGGAGGAAGAGGACGGACATGATCACAGTGACTATGGAGGAAGAGGACGGACATGATCACAGTGACTATGGAGGAAGAGGACGGACATGATCACATGACTATGGAGGAAGAGGACGGACATGATCACAGTGACTATGGAGGAAGAGGAGGGACATGATCACAGTGACTATGGAGGAAGAGGACAGACATGATCACATGACTATGGAGGAAGAGGAGGGACATGATCACAGTGACTATGGAGGAAGAGGACAGACATGATCACATGACTATGGAGGAAGAGGAGGGACATGATCACAGTCACTATGGAGGAAGAGGAGGGACATGATCACAGTGACTATGGAGGAAGAGGACGGACATGATCACAGTGACTATGGAAGAAGAGGAGGGACATGATCACATGACTATGGAGGAAGAGGACGGACATGATCACATGACTATGGAAGAAGAGGAGGGACATGATCACAGTGACTATGGAGGAAGAGGACGGACATGATCACAGTGACTATGGAGGAAGAGGACGGACATGATCACATGACTATGGAGGAAGAGGACGGACATGATCACAGTGACTATGGAGGAAGAGGACGGACATGATCACAGTGACTATGGAGGAAGAGGAGGGACATGATCACAGTGACTATGGAGGAAGAGGAGGGACATGATCACATGACTATGGAGGAAGAGGACGGACATGATCACAGTGACTATGGAGGAAGAGGACGGACATGATCACATGACTATGGAGGAAGAGGACGGACATGATCACATGACTATGGAGGAAGAGGACGGACATGACGGGGGGGGGTTACTGGGTGTAAATAGAAAATAAGATCTTATTACCTCATCTACTGCCACTTCCAGTAATGTCTCCTCTCTACTTCCTCCCGACTCACCTCTCACTCGGAACTCCCTGTGTGTTCCTGACATCACTTCCTGTCAACACTTCCTATCTGTACCTGACATCACTTCCTGTCTGTATTCCATAGAGACTTCCTGTCTCTATGGTATAAGTGAGATCACCACCTTGTGGAGCTCAGAAGAACTGCAGCCCAGAGAACCGTCTGGTGGTGTGAACACGGACTTGTGCTGTGTATGTACTGCACACTGATCAGCCATAACATTATGACCACTGATAGGTGAAGGGATAACATTGGATTATCTCATTACAATGACATCTGGAAGTGGGTGGGATATTTTAGGCAGCAAGTGAACATGTTGTCCCTGAAGTTGATGTGTTGAAAGCAAGGATGTTGTGTATTATTATTATTATTATTCAGGATTTATATAGCGCCAACAGTTTACGCAGCGCTTTACAATATAAAAGGGAGACAATACAGTTACAATACAATACAATACAATAGGATTAAGAGGGCCCTGCTCAGAAAAGCTTACAATCTAATAGGGTGGGGCAGGTGGTACAAAAGGTTGTAACTGTGGGGAATGAGCTGGTGGAAGTGGTAGGAGATTAGTTGGAGACGTGATAGGCTTTCCTGAAGAGATGAGTTTTCAGGGATTGCCTGAAGGTAGCAAGAGTAGGGGATAGCCGGATAGATGGAGGTAGCGAGTTCCAGAGGATGGGAGAGGCTCTGGAGAAATCCTGGAGACGAGCATGGGAGGAGGAGATGAGAGAGCTTGAAAGCAGGAGGTCTTGAGAAGAGCGGAGAGGAGGATTTGGGTGATATTTGGAGACAAGATTAGTGATGTAGCTTGGGGCAGAGTTGTGAAGGGCTTTGTATGTTGTGGTTAGAATTTTGAATTTAATTCGCTGGGTGATTGGGAGCCAGTGTAGGGATTGGAGGAGAGGGTTGGCAGACACTGAATGGAGACCAGTGTAGGGATTGGAGGAGAGGGTTGGCAGACACTGAATGGAGACCAGTGTAGGGATTGGAGGAGAGGGTTGGCGGACACTGAATGGAGACCAGTGTAGGGATTGGAGGAGAGGGTTGGCAGACACTGAATGGAGACCAGTGTAGGGATTGAAGTAGAGGGTTGGCAGACACTGAATGGAGACCAGTGTAGGGATTGGAGGAGAGGGTTGGAAGACACTGAATGGAGACCAGTGTAGGGATTAGAGGAGAGGGTTGGAAGACACTGAATGGAGACCAGTGTAGGGATTAGAGGAGAGGGTTGGCAGACGCTGAGCGGTTGGTAAGGTGGATAAGTCTGGCAGCAGCATTCATGATAGACTGAAGAGGGGAGGAGCCTATGGAGAGGAAGGCCAATGAGAAGGGAGTTGTAATAGTCATGGCGAGAGATAACAAGGGAGTGAATGAGGAGTTTGGTGGTTTCATTTGATAAAAAGGGGTGAATTTTAGAGATGTTATGAAGGTGAATTCTACAAACTTTTGACAATGATTGGACTTGAGGCTGAAATGACAAGTCAGAGTCTAGGATTACACCGAGTACCCTGACGTGAGGGGAGGGACTGATGGTTGCATTGTTGATTTTGATGGAAAATTCATGGTGGGGGGCGGGGGCGGGGGGAATATTAATAGCTCAGTTTTAGAGAGATTTAGTTGAAGGAAGTGGTGGGACATCCAGGCTGATATGTCAGTTAGTAATGGAGAGGAGACTGAAGGAGTGAGGTGAGGAGTAGACAGATAGATTTGGGTGTCATTGGCGTATAAGTGGTACTGGAAGCCGTGGGCGGTTATCAAGTGACCGGGGTAGGAGGTGTAGATAGGGAAGAGAAGGGGTCCAAGAACAGAGCCTTGGGGGACCCCCACAGAAAGGGGCAATGGAGAGGAGGAGACAGAGTTGTAGGTGACACTGAAGGAGCGCTGTGATAAATAGCCAGAGAACCAGGATAGAGCAGAATCTCGGAGGCCAAGGGAATGTAGTTTATTGAGAAGGAGCGGGTGGTCAACAGTATCAAAGGCCGCAGAGAGGACAAGTAGAAGGAGTATGGAGTACTGGCTGTTGGTTTTAGCAGTTAGTAAATCGTTAGTGAGTTTTAGTAAGGTAGTTTCCGTGGAGTGCTGCGAGCGAAAGCCAGACTGTAAGGGGTCAAGAAGGTTATTTTCATTGAGGTAGGAGCTAAGACGGTTGTAGACTAAGCGTTCTAGAAGTTTAGAGGTGAATGGGAGTAATGAGATGGGTCTTAAGTTGTTCAGGTTGGTGGGGTCCAGTGAGGGCTTTTTAAGTATGGGAGTGATCTGTGCATGTTTTAGAGGGGAGGGGAAAATGCCACTAGAAAGGGAGAGATTGAAGATGTGGGTGAGGGAGCATAGGATAGAAGAAGAGGGTGACTGTAGTAGTTGTGAGGGAACAGGATCCAGGGGACAATTGGTTAGGTGGGCATTCGAGAAAATTTTTGTAACCTCTTCCGTAGTAGCCAATTCAAAAGAGGAGAGGGTTGAATGTGCTGCTGGGCAAGGTATGATGGGTGGGGAAGATGTACGCACAGTGGAGATGTCCTCACGAATTGCATTGATCTTGTCTTTGAAGTGATTGGCAATCTCTTGGGCAGTGAGTGAGTTAGTGGGTAGAGGGGGTGGTGGACGAAGCAGAGAGTTAAAGGTTGAGAAGAGCCGACGGGGACTGGATGACAAGGAATTAATAAGAGAGACAAAGTAGGCTTGTTTGGCAGCATGGAGGCATGAATTGTATTTCAGAAGGGCAGATTTATATAGGGTGAAGTCTTGCAGGCATTTGGTTTTACGCCACAGTCGTTCAAGAGCACGGCAATGTCTCTTGAGATTTCTAGTGTTGTCAGTTTGCCAGGGTTGTAACGGTCGGGGCCTAATTCTGCGTGTGGTTAGAGGAGCAAGTGCATCTTGTGTTGATGAGAGTGAACTGTTGTAGACAGAAGTGGCCAGGTCAGGACAGGACAGGGGAGAGATTATGTCATATAGGTGGTCAGTAGTAGAATAGAGAAGAGAAGGGTTAAAGTGGCGAAGGTTTCTACAAGTAATTGTTTGCTGCTTGGAGGGATGGGTGGTTGGAGGCAAGGATACAGTGAAAGTAATGAGGTTGTGATCAGATAGAGGAAAGGGGGTGTTGGTGAGGTTGCCAGGGTTGCAGAGATGGGAGAATACAAGGTCAAGGGTATTACCATTGGAGTGAGTGGAAGTATGTGTCCATTGGGTTAGGTCAAAAGATGAGGTTAAGTTGGGAAGTTTAGCTGTAGTTGGGCTGTTGACATTGACAGGAATGTTAAAGTCACCAAGAATAATGGTGGGTATTTCAGAGGAGAGAAAGTAGGGTAGCCAGGCAGCAAAGTCATCAATGAAGCGCGATACCGGTCCTGGAGGCCTATAAATTGCTGCAATCCTCAGAGAAATGGGAGAAAACAGACGAATACAGTGCATCTCGAAAGAAGAGAGGGATAGAGAGGGAGGGACAGTAAGGACTTGGAAGGTGCTTTGTGGGGACAGAAGGAAGCCAACTCCACCTCCTTTCTGTCTGTTGGGTCTGGAGGAGTGAGTCCAATGGAGACCACCATGGGAGAGGGCAGCAGGAGAAGCTGAGTCAAAATTTTGCAGCCAGGTTTCTGTTATGGCCAGTATGTTCAAGCCATGAGAGATGAGGAGGTCATGTACAGATGTTAGCTTGTTACAGATGGAGCGGGCGTTCCACAGGGCACATGAGATTGGTGGGGTGCTTTGAGGAAGTAGGGGGATAGAAATTAAACTGAGTGGATTGCGGTGGTTGCCAGAGGGGGAGGGGTATTGGATATGTGGCTTGCATTTGGAAAATGGCGGACCAGGATTAGGAGAAATATCACCTGAGACTAGGAGAAGGAGGAGGGTGAGGAAGGCAAGGTGGGAGTGGGATGTGCATGAGCGCACGTGTCTAGTGGCCCTGGAGTTTATGTCAGCATGTGGGTGCAGCAAATGCAGGAGATGATGGGTGCCATAGTAGGGAGAGGGTAGGAGTGAGGGTGATATGTGCATGCTGCAGGGAAGAGAGGAGGGGTAGAGTAAAGATAATTTGAGGATAGAAGACACCAATGTGAGAAGGAAGAGAATAAGGAGCATGTTAGTGGCTAGAGAGTGGGAAACTAACCTAATGTAAAATAAATTTCAAAGTTGGTTTGCTTGTGTATGGGGCGGTGTAGTCGCAGACTGGTCAGGGTGTCCATGCTGACCCGTGTCCACAGCCAAAAGAACCTACAATGGGCACATGAGCCTCAGAACTGGAGCACAGAGCAATGGAGGGAGGTGGTCTGGTCTGATGAGACGTTTTCTTTGACATCATGTGGGTGGCCGGGTGCGTCACTTACCCAGGGAAGAGATGGTACCAGGATGTATTATGGGAAGAAGGCAAGTTGGCATTATCATTCTGTCAGGGCTGACTCAGCCCTTCCTTCTCTGAGCTGGCCGCTCAGCTTTCGGCTAATTGCCAGCTCTCATCTCTCTCCACAGTTAACCAGCTGTTGTGGATCTGCTCGTCAGTCCCGCCTACTTAAAGATCTTCAGCTCACTTCATTCCCGCCTTCGCCTTGGTCACATCACAAGAAACCATCTCCTGCGTTCCCGTTTAAAGACTGGCTTTGGTGACATCCCTTCTGTCTCCTTATCCTGCTTGCTGTTCCTCTACTTGGATCCCTGACTTCTGGCCTGGCTGATTACCCGATCCGGTTACTGAACTCTGGCTTGGCTGACTACCCGATCCGGTTACTGGACTCTGGCTATGCTTTGACTACGCTTACTCTATTTACCTTTTTATTTTTATTAATAAACAAGTGTGATTTACTGTACTTCTGTCTCGGTCTGGTTCATGGTTTCTGACAGTAGGCAAATGAATTCAGAAGATGCAGTCAATCCACTTCTTGGTAATATTTTTTCCAGATCGGATGACCAGGATCACCCCATGGATCAGTTTGCCATGGTGTTACAAACGCTCCTGAGTCGCACGGCTCACCTGGAATCTCCCACTGTGGCTGCTCCAGTACAACCTGAGTTGCAGGCCGTCCCTGCTGCTGCTCCAGTCTCTGCGCAGGCACCCGCCTCGAGTATTACCTCTATAAGAGGTATGTCTGATTCCACTCCGCTTCCCCAGCGATATGGGGGCGATCCAGTTCAATGCAGAGGGTTTCTCAACCAAGTTGAGATATACTTTGAGATGCTGCCCCAGGCGTTTCCCATGGACAGAAGCAAAGTAGGGTTCCTGATATCTTTGCTTTCTGAGTGCGCTAAGCATTCGTGTGGCTACTTTTCCAAGAAATTATCACCGGCAGAGTGCAATTACGAGATTGGTGACAGAGAGCTGTTGGTGATCATTTTAGCCCTGAAAGAATAGAGACATCTCCTCCAAGGTACCACTGTGTCGGTTCTCATTCTTACTGACCATAAGAATCTCACATTCTTGTCTGAGGCTAAGCGCCTCTCTCCCAGAAGGGCGCAATGGGCTCTTTTCTTGTTGAGTTTTAATTACATTGTCTCATTCTTACCCGGTACTAAGAATGTAAGGGCTGACAACCTTGTCACGACAATTTTCCTCCACTTCCAAGATGGAGTCGGTTCCAGCTCCTGTGATTCCTACTGATCGTATTCTGGCTACGGTTCGCACCAGTCTTACTTCTCCTTTGGGTGCCAAAATTCTTGCTGCTCAGGTCGATGCTCCTCCTGAGAAACCTTGTGACCGCTGCTTTGTCCCAGAGAGTCTCCGTACTGCCGTGCTCCAGCCTTACCATTCTCCCAAGGATGCTGGCCACCCTGGGAAGAATCAACTCTTTTGGGCCATTTCCCAAAAATTCTGGTGGCCTAGTCTACGTGCTGATGTAACTGCCTTTGTAGCTGCATGTTCCGTGTGTGCTCAGAGTAAGACTCCACGACACCTTCCAGTGGGCCTCCTACAACCCATACCTAATGGAGAGAGGCCCTGGACCCACCTGTCTATGGATTTCATTGTGGAGTTACCCAACTCCCAGGGCAACACAATTATCCTTATGGTGGTTGACCGGTTCTCGAAAATGTCGCATTGTATTCCACTCAAGAAGTTGCCCACTTCTAAGGAACTGGCTTCTATTTTTGCTCGGGAGATCTTCCGCTTACATGGGCTACCCAAGGTGATTGCCTTGGACAGGGGTAGTCAGTTTGTCTCCCGGTTCTGGTGAGCCTTTTGTGCACAGTTGGGTATTCAGCTTGCTTTCTCCTCTGCGTATCACCCGCAGTCTAATGGGGCCTCAGAACGAGCCAATCAGTCCTTGGAGCAATTATCTCTGGCCATCTTTCTGCTATATTTCTGACCATCATAACAACTGGTCAGACCTCTTACCATGGGCGGAGTTTGCTCACAATAGTGACTTGAATTTAGCTTCCTGTTTGTTCCCGTTTATGGCGAACTATGGTTTCCAACCTTCCGTGTTGCCTGCCTCGTTTGTTCCACAGAGTATTCCTGCGTTAGAGGAGCATCTCCGTGGCCTTCATTCCACTTGGGCACAAGTCCAGGAGGCTGTGCGACATGCTAACGATAGGTACAGCCTCCATGCTGACCGCAGACACTTGCCTGCGCCTTCCTACCAGGTTGGGGACAGAGTCTGGCTGTCATCTCGCAACCTCCAACTTCGTGTTCCTTCTTTGAACTTCGCACCTTCGTTTATTGGGCCTTTCCTTATCCTTCGCAGAATTAACCCAGTAGCTTACGCGTTGGACCTTCCTCCTAGTATGCGCATCTCTAATGTGTTTCATGTCTCATTGAAACCTTTGGTCTGCAACCGCTTTACTACCTCGGTGCCACATCCTCACCCTATACAGGTTGAGAACCATGAGGAGTATGAGGTACAATCCATTGTTGACTCCCGTAGGTTCCGTGGGCGCATACAGTACCTGGGGCATTGGAAGAGGTACGTTCTGGAGGAATGCTCTTGGGTCTCATCCTCGGACGTACATGCTCCTGTCCTCCTCCGTGATTTCCATAGACATTTTCCCCTAAAGCCTCGTAGTCCTCCGAGGGGGAGGGGTCATTGAGGAGGGGGTACTGTCAGGGCTGGGCTCAGCCCTTCCTTCTCTGAGCTGGCCATTCAGCTGTCGGCTATTTGCCAGCTCCCATCTCTCTCCACAGTGACTCAGCTGTAGATGATCTGCTCATCAGTCCTGCCTACTTAAAGCCGTCCAGCTCACTATATCTCTGCCTTCGCCTTTGGTCACATCTCAGAGACTTTCTCCTGCGTTCCTGTTGAAGACTTGCTCGGCTGACGTCCCTTCTGGCTCCTGATCCTGCTTGCTGTACTACAACGTTGATCTCTGGCTCTCTGACATTGGCATTGGCTGACTACCCAATCTGGTTACTGAACTCTGGCTATGTATTGACTACGCTTACTCTATTTACCTTTTTATTATTATTAAACTAGTGTGATTAACTGTACTTCTGTCTCAGTCTGATTCATGGTTTCTGACAGTGATCCAACCACATGATGGGTCCTATAGTGGTACCTTTGATTGCCTGTAATTGGCTGTGGGGGATCAGGAAGTCGTCTATCCGTGAGTAGGTGTGGTGGGGTCAGGAGTAGAATGTGTAGTCACGTTCACCTGGGTGGAACAGGCACCAGGCATCGATCAGCTGGGTAGTGTGAAGAGCTGCCTGAATTTATTTTGCGTGGGCCTCAGGGAACGGAAGACGTTCCTGTCGAGGTGTCTTCTTCAGGGATCAGGGGGATATTAAGATTGTCACCCACTATAAGCTATCCCTCCGAGTATTTCTGGAGCTGTTCTAGGTGTCTTTTAAGAAAAGCGTCCTGGTGGCTGTTTGGGACATATAGGTTTGCGATGGTTACATTTACGCCGCCAATCAGACCCTTGAAAAACAAAAATCGACCCAACGGGTCTGAGTTCACATCAAGCAGTGTCCAAAGGATTCTAGCTGAGATTAAGATTGAGACCCCTCTGGATTTAGGTTGAGTGGTACACCGTAGGGTAGTACCTATTTTTAAGGACTGGTAGGGTATTTTCCCAGAAGTGCGTCTCTTGCAACAGGGTGATGTCTGCTTTCATGCGCTTCATATCATTCAGCAGGATCCATCTCTTTTCAGGGACGTTGAGTCCCTTTGCATTTAAGGTAATGATGTTTAGTTTGTCCATTGTCGTGGGGGGGTGGGTGGGCCGATGCTTAGGTATGGGGGAGGGAAGAAATAAAGGTATGTCGGGGAGAGAAATTGTCACGTACCTGGTGGCGGAGCCCAGAATGCAGGGAGTAGCCTCTCGTGTGCCTCTGGCTCGAGAACCCCTGATAGAGAAAACAGGGACTCAAGAGCACAGGGGACCACAAGTGCTTGGCAAGTGGCAGATGTGGAGCTGATCCGAACCTCTGGTACAACAGAAGGCGGGCTGGCAGGAACACTGGAACCGCTGACTGAGCAGAGAAGTACCGTAGCTGGCAGGAACTCAGGAACAGCAGGCAGCAGGGAGGTGTTCTGTAGTCCAACTGGAGCACTGTAACAACTGGTAGTAGGAAGATGAACCGGAACTCTGGCAGGAACACTGGAACAGCTGATTGAGCAGAGAAGTAGTGTAGCTGGCAGGAACTCAGGAACAACAGGCAGCAAGGAGGTGTTCTGTAGTTCAACTGGAACACTAGCGAGGTCAGACAGGCCGGATCAACACTGGCGGGCAAAGCAGGTACCAGACAGAAGCAGAAGAGTAGTCGGGCACGGACCGGATCGGCAACAGATAGGCAGCAACAACCGTAGGATGAGGCAGGAGAATAGTCAGTCAGACAAACCGAGGTCGGGGACTAGCAGCAAACAGGAGTAGTCAGGAGCGGGCCGGGTAACAGGAATCAGGTAGACAGGTATACTGATAGCTTAGGGTCACAGGAAACGCTGTAGACCGGAGAGCAAGAAAGCATGCTGACAGGCTCCTTTAAATAAGTCCATTGGCGCCAAACGCTGTCACACTGTACGTCCGCACGCACCTGCGCGCACCTGAGTACCGATCGTACCTGCCCACTCGCACCACCGCGTACACTCGTTCGTGCTAGTGTGCCTCCGCATGCGTTCGTTCGCGCTAGCGCGCACCCGCACACGTCCACCGGCTCTAACAACTGTGCTAACAGGACGTCTTTCATGACAGAAATAGAGGTAGAAAGATGAGAAAAAGAAAAACCCCTTAGGGGTAAATAGTAAATGGTTGCCAAGGGTGATGGCTTGAGGTAGAAACCCCCTGAGCAAACAGACTGCTAAAGTGTTAGAAAAATATTGCTAATACACTCTCCAGTGATAAACTGGCCTGTGAGCGTTGGCCTATGTAGGAGCGTGATCAGCAAAGGCCATTGGAAGGAACCCCAGCCCTCCCCAGCCCTCCCGACCACGTCTGTTTGTGGGATTGTGAGCAGTTGGTGTATCTCAGGTATTAACGGGACAACATATGGGTAGGTCAGGAATATTCAGTTCACAGGTAACATTTATAACATTATAGGCAGAAACAACTCAAGAAATCAGATCAATGAAATGCACACACACAGGCTGATAACTTCACAAATTAACTTTGAACTTGCCCCATCTGAACTTTTGTCCCCCTGACCAAGCTCATGGAGGATCGGCCCCCCGGTGGGCTGCTTCCTATCAGGTAAATGTAGCCCCCTTCGTGGGTATGTAGTAAGAGGGACCCTATAGCCCGGCCTCCCCAGTGTCATACAGTTTTTCTCTGTCCTGCTTCCCCTGTGGTATCCGTTCTTGGGTTCTAATGCTGTGTTAGGAAGACTCCAAATGGGTGTTCCTTTGTCATCAAACCCAGGGGGTTGCTCATTGGGTTGTGATCCCTTGTCCCTGGTCAATACCCTGGCATCAGATCTCTCCTATGTGTCATGGTTCGGCCTCTCCCCTACCCTCTGGAAACAGCTTACACCCACCATTTTAATCTGTAGGGCCTTTGCTTTAAAAAAAATATATAATGTTTGGGGGTTCAAAGTAATTTTCTTGCAAAAAAAAAAGTCCATGGAATATTTTATATTTTGACACAAGTTGTGGGAAAAAGACAATTTTTTTATTTATTTTACACAAAGTTGTCACTAAATGATATATTGCTCAAACATGGCATGGTTATATGTGAAACTACACCCCAAAATACATTCTGCTGCTTCTCCTGACTACGGGGATACCACATGTGTGGGACTTTTTGGGAGCCTAGCCGAGTACAGGACCCCGAAAATCAATCACCGCCTTCAGGATTTCTAAAGGCGTAAAATTGTGATTTCACTCCTCACTACCTATCACAGTTACGGAGGCCCTGAAATGTCCAGATGGCACAAAACCCCCAAATTACCCCATTTTGGAAAGTAGGCACCCCAAGCTATTTGCTGAGAGGCATGGTGAGTATTTTGCAGATCTCATTTATTTTTGAAAATGAAGAAAGAAAAAAAAATTTTTTTTTCTTTTTTCAATTTTCAAAACTTGTGACAAAAAGTGAGATCTGCAAAATACTCAACATGCCTCTCAGCAAATAGCTTGGGGTGTCTACTTTCCAAAATTGGGTAATTTGGGGGGGGGTTTGTGCTATCTTGTCATTTCATGGCCTCCGAAACTGTGATAGGTAGTGAGGAAGTGAAATCTCAATTTTACGCCCTTAGAAAGCCTAAAGGCGGTGATTGGTTTGCGGGGCCCGTACGCGGCTAGGCTCCCAAAAAGTCTCACACATGTGGTATCCCCGTACTCAGGAGAAACAGCAGAATGTATTTTGGGGTGTAATTTCACATATTCCCATGGCATGTTTGAGCAATAAATCATTTAGTGACAACTTTGTGCAAAAAAAAAAAATTTGTCATTTTCCCGCAACTTGTGGCAAAATATAAAATATTCCATGGACTCAACATGCCTATCAGCAAATAGCTTGGGGTGTCTACTTTCCAAAATGGGGTCATTTGGGGGGCGTTTGTGCCATCTTGGCATTTTATGGCCTTTGAAACTGTGATAAGCAGTAAGGAGTGAAATCAAAAATTTACGCCCTTAGAAATCCTGAAGGCGGTGATTGGTTTTCGGGGTCCCGTACGCGGTTAGATTCCCAAAAAGTCTCACATGTGGTATCCCTGTACTCAGGAGAATCAGCAGAATGTATTTTGGGGTGCAATTCCAGATATAACCATGCCATGTGTGAGCAATATATCATTTAGTGACAACTTTGTGTAATTTTTTTGTCATTTTTCAATCACTTGGGACAAAAAATAAAATATTCAATGGGCTCAACATGCCTCTCAGCAATTTTCTTGGGGTGTCTACTTTCCAAAATGGGGTCATTTGGGGGGTTTTGTTCTGCTCTGCCATTTTAGCACCTCAAGAAATGAAATAAGCAGTCATAAATTAAAAGTTGTTGAAATTCCAGAAAATGTACAGTAGTTTGTAGATGCTATAACTTTTGCGCAAACCAATAAATATACGCTTATTGACTTTTTTTTACCAACGACATGTGGCTGAATACATTTTGGCCTAAATGTATAACTAAAATTGAGTTTATTAAATTTTTTTATAACAAAAAGTAGAAAATATCATTTTTTCTTAAAAAAATCTGTCGTTTTCCATTTATATTGCAAATGATAAAAATCGCAGAGGCAATCAAATACCATCAAAAGAAAGCTCTATTTGTGGGGGAAAAAAATGCAAATTTTGTTTGGGTACAACATTGCATGACCGCGCAATTACCAGTTAAAGCAGCGCAGTGCCAAATTGTAAAAAAAGTCCTTCGGTCATTGAGCTGCCAAATCCTCCGGGGCTGATTGGTTTTGGTGGGGAAAGGGTTAAAAATGGGGAGGAGGAGGGTTAAAAAAGAAAAGAAATTGGTTTGGTGCTGAAAGGGTTAAAAAATTAAAACTTAAAAAAATCTTTGTTTTGCAAAGAAAGGGTCCAAAGAAAGGGTTAAAAATAAAAAAATATGGTTCGGCAGTGAAAGGGTTAAAAACAAAAGGGAATGGGAATTGGTTTCATAAATTAAATGGAAAACATTTGATTTGGCAGTGAAAGGGTTAAATATGGAGAAATAATTGGTGTGTAATAATGATAAAAGAAATGAAAAGATTTGATGGAGAATTTCTAAGGCTCCATTCACAATGTTATCATAAGAATAGAGGTCTTTATTTCAGCCATGGGACTGTAAGGGTTAAATCTCACTCACAATAACATGTTCTTCCAGGAGCCATATATCCCTATTAGATCCGTATACTGATCCTACAGGCTGAATTCACAAAGCTCACAAATAAGGATGTGGTTCCTTTAAGAAAAATCGTCAGTTTTTTTTGCTGGGTCATCATGAGATTAAAAAGGTCACATCACTCTCTACCTGTGATGTAATCGGCTGAACCAATATAAATAGGCGCAGGGAAGGAAGGCAGCAGAAGCTGAGAGATCAATGACCAGTGATGGACACTGATAGGCGGCACTGATATGCACCGATATGTGGCACTGATGGACACTAAAAGGTGGCACTGATGGGCACTGATAGGAACTGACAGGCGACACTGATTGGCACTGACAGGTGACACTGATTGGCACTAATGAGTTGGCACTGATAAGGTGGCACTAATATGCAGCACTGATGGGCACCGATATGCAGCATTGATATGCAGCACTGACGGGCACTGATAGGTGGCACTGATATGCACCAATATGTCGCACTGATATGCAGCACTGATGGGCACTGATTTGCAGCACTGATGGGCACTGATAGGCGGCATTGATGGGCACTGACAGGCGGCACTGATTGGCACTGGCAGGCGGCACTGATGGGCACTAAAAGATGGCACTGACAGGTGGCACTGATGGGCACTGACAGGCAGCACTGGCACTGACAGGTGGCACTGATGGGCACTGACAGATCACACTGATGTACACTAATAGATGGCATTGATGGGCAGCACTGATGATGTTCAGACAGGTTTTACTGCTGGGCTCTGATTGGCACTGTGGTGGGCTCTGATTGGCACTAAGACTTTGAGTTGGCACTGCTGGCAGCTGTTTGGCACTGAGTGGCACATCTGATGGGCACCTCTCATGGGGGCTGTGCTGATAATCAATGTGCTGATTATTAGCACAGACCCCCCTCTGACAGGGAGAGCCGCCCATTGGCTCTCCCTGTCAGCGAGAACCGAGGAATGCCTTTTACCGGCACTTCCTAGTTCACACAATGATCACGCGGTAAGAATCCTCTGTCAGGACTCCGGTGTCAGGACTCTGCAGCCCTGATACATGGGAGTCAGTGCAGAGGGGGGAGTGTAGAAACTGGTAGGATCAGACAGCTATTTCATACACAGCACAAACACTGCGCTCTATAACAGGCTTTAAAGGAACAGGATCTTCTTTAATGGTGCCAAAACACACAAAAATATATTTTGTTATAAAAACATCTTTATTGGAGTCCAAAGTTTTAAAAGAAACGGTGGCAATGAATCTTGTCCACATTTCATAAAGACAATTCAGTGCACATGTACAATATACACATAAAGTAGCTACTGTAACCAGTGTGATGCTTGTTGCTCGACATGTTTCACTTTTCAGCTTCTTCAGGAGCTTGTAAAGCAATATGTAGCTACAAAAAGACAAATACAATTAAAATAAAAAAATACCAACAATAATAACATCCAGAATGTGATTTTCAGAATGAGACTTCTCCAGAATTTCACAATCACAATGAGTCTCCTCCAGAATGTGACATTCATAATGAGACTCCTCCAGAATGTGATGTTCACAATGAGACTCCTCCAGAATGTAACATTCACGTAAACAATTTACCAGCATGTGACGTTCACACCGAGACTCCACCAGCATGTGCCGTTCACACCGAGACTCCACCAGCATGTGCTGTTCACACGAGACTCCACCAGCATGTGCCGTTCACACCAAGACTCCACCAGCATGTGACGTTCACACCAAGACTCCACCAGCATGTGACGTTCACACCGAGACTTCACCAGCATGTGACGTTCACACCGAGACTCCACCAGCATGTGACGAAGATGGGGGCAAGGTTACAAAAAAGGATATGCACATACTACTGGTAGGGGATTCAGTTGTTGTAAAGAAACAGAGGGCAATCTGTCACAAAGACCGTTATCACCAAACAGTATGTTGTTTACTGGGTGCTCGGGTTCGGACCATTTCAGATTGCATGGACAGATTGTTGGATGGTGCTGGCGAGGACCCTGCTGTCATGGTATATATATTGGTACCAATGACAAAGTTAAAAAAATGGAGGGCCCTACAAAATTATTTCAGGGACTTAGGGGCTATATTAAAGAAAAGGTCCCCAAGGCAATATTTTCAGAAATACTTCTGGTACCTCGAGCCACACCAGAGAGCCAACAGGAGCTTAGGGTACTTAACAAGTGGCTAAGGAACTGGTGCCGGGAGGAGGGGTTTTGCTTCATGGTGAACTGGGCTGACTTTTCAGGCGGTTACCATCTTTATAGTAGTAGTCCGTCAGATTGCACTTAAATGGCAGGGGTGCAGCTTTTTTGGGATTGAAGATGGCCAAAATGTTGGAAGAAATTTTAAAATAGGTGATGAGGAGGAGGGATTAGAGGATGATTTGCTAGTAAATATGAGGGAGAGAATCTTCAATTCAAGCCATCATTGGAATCCACGACATCATCAATCTCTTGAAAGATTCTCATCAGCAGCTTCGGAATCACAAACTATCAATGTAGTTGGACAAACAAGAGAATTGGCTTTTTCCTAGAAGAAGACTCAACCAAAAGTCTGAGGAACCCTCCCAGGTATGGCTGTCCCAACACAGGTCCCTACACTGGTGGCAGGTGCCACTCCAGTACCGGAGGGCCTTCCTATCAGCCCTCCATTTTCGTTTTTGGAGCTTCTGAATCACCAACTATGAATGTAGTTGGACAAACAAAACAATTGGCTGTTCCTAGAAGACAACTCCACAAAAAGTCTGAGGAATCCTCCCAGGGACCAGGCACAGCTGTACCAACACAGGTCCCTACACTGGTGGCGGCTGCCACTCCAGTAACCGGAGGGTCCTCCCATCAGGCCTCCATTTTTGTTTTTGGAGCTTCTGCATCACCATCAATGTAGCTGGACAAACAAGACATTTGGCTGTTCCTAGAAGAAGACTCAACAAATAGTCTGAGGAACCCTCCCAGGGACCAGGTATGGCTGTACCAACACAGGTCCCTACACTGGTGGCGGCTGCCACTCCAGTAACCGGAGGGTCCTCCCATCAGGCCTCCATTTTTGTTTTTGGAGCTTCTGCATCACCATCAATGTAGCTGGACAAACAAGACATTTGGCTGTTTCTAGAAGAAGACTCAACAAAAAGTCTGAGGAACCCTCCCAGGGACCAGGTATGGCTGTACCAACACAGGTCCCTACACTGGTGGCAGCTGCCACTTCAGTAACCGGAGGGTCCTCCCATCAGCCCTCCATTTTTGTTTTTGGAGCTTCTGAATCACCAACTATCAATGTAGCTGGACAAACAAGACAATTGGCTGTTCCTAGAAGAAGACTCAACAAAAAGTCTGAGGAACCCTCCCAGGAACCAGGTACGGCTGTACCAACACAAGTCCCTACACTGGTGGCGGCTGTTACTTCAGTAACCGGAGGGTCTTCCAATCAGCTCTAAATTTCCCTTTGTGTAGCTTCTGAATCACCAACTATCAATTTAGATGGACAAAAAAGATAATTGGCTTTTTCCTAGAAGAAGACTCAATAAAAAATCTGAGGAACCCTCCTAGGGACCAGATAAGGCTGTACCAACACAGGTCCCTACACTGGTGGCGGCTGCCACTCCAGTAACCTGAGGGTCTTTTCATCAGCCCTCCATTTTCGTTTTTGGAGCTTCTGAATCACCATCAATGTAGATGGACAAACAAGACAATTGGCTGTTCCTAGAAGATGACTCATCAAAAAGTCTAACAAACCCTCCCTTTAGAATGTGATATTTTTGATTAATCTTAAAGCTTAAGGTCTACATTTACACTCTTGGCAACTTTTGGATATAAGGTAGCTTTTGGAGGATTTGGTTCGGTTCCCCCCGGGCCTAGCAGGCTGTTTACCACCAACACCTCAGGCACTTTTTTACAGGTGATTATGTTTGATCAATGTATTGTCGATTGACATTAAATAATTGATTATGTTGTGAAGTTTGGAGGCTGGTAGGCTTTTGAGGTGTGTGTTGGACCAGCAATGAGGGGAGGTTGGAGGCCGGTATGTTTTTAAGGAGTGTGTTGGACCAGCTATGAGGGGAGGTTGGAGGCTGGTATGTTTTTGAGGCGTGTGGTGGACTGGCTATGAGGGGAGGTTGGAGGCTGGTATGTTTTTGAGGCATGTGTTGGACCGGCTACGAGGGGAGGTTGAAGGCTGGTATGTTTTTGAGGCGTGTGTTGAACCGGCTACGAGGGGAGGTTGGAACTCTTTTTGTCTTCAGAGGTGGGAAGAGTCTTTCCAGCTTTCTTTAGGCTTTCCCTACACCCATACTCCCCCCAGCAGGAATATTGTACCCATACCCCCCCAGCAGGAATATTACACCCATACTCCCCCCAGCAGGAATATTACACTCATACTCTCCCCAGCATGAATATTACACCAATACCCCCAGCATGAATATTACACCCATACCCCCCCGAGCAGGAATATTACACCCATACCCCCCCAAGCAGGAATATTACACCCATACCCCCATCAGGAATATTACACCAATACTCCCCCCAGCAGGAATATTACACCCATACTCCCCCCAGCTGGAATATTACACCCATACTCCCCCCAGCATGAATATTACACCCATACTCCCCCCCAGCATGAATATTACACCCATACTCCCCCCAGCAGGAATATTACACCCATACTCCCCCCAGCAGGAATATTACACCCATACTCCTCCCAGCAGGAATATTACACCAATACCCCCCTAGCATGAATATTACACCCATACCCACCCAAGCAGGAATATTACACCCATACCCCCCATCAGGAATATTACACCAATACTCCCCCCAGCAGGAATATTACACCCATACTCCCCCCACCTGGAATATTACACCCATACCCCCCCAGCATGAATATTACACCCATACCCCTCCATCTGGAATATTACACCAATACTCCCCCCAGCAGGAATATTACACCCATACTCCCCCCATCAGGAATATTACACCCATACTCCCCCCAGCAGGAATATTACACTAATACCCCCCCAGCAGGAATATTACACCAATACTCCCCCCCAGCAGGAATATTACACCCATACTCCCCCCAGCAGCAATATTACACCCATACACACCTTTATATCTGGGTATATAGTATATTGAGATATATATAGGACAGTGGATATATAGTATATACAGAGAGTACACACATCACTAATTAAAATATTATCTGATCTTATGTATCAAATATCCCCAGAAACCTTCTCCTAGATACACAAGAGCAAATAAGAGGCGCTCATATGTTCAATGGTGAAATAACTGTATATGTGTTAACATACCACCAAATAATAACCAAATAAATGTGCATAAATACCTAAATAAGCTGAATATTAAATCAATACACAAATTAATCCTAAGTGACAGTGAATTAAATTGTGCCAACCGAATAATTAATATACAAATCCAGTGAAAAAAATCATCACCAATTAATGTGACATACCAAAATAAGAAAATAAAAATGTGAAATAAATATGAAACTCCAGTCCTTAAATCTTTTGTGACAAAAAAATGCGTGATTTAATCTGTGACAAAAAAATCCACGTAGATCTTCTATAGTGCAGTGATCTTGTTAGTGTTGAACTCCAAACGTCTTTCACCTCACCAGCGTGAAACGTGAATACACCCCCAATAGAATCTCACTCACCAAATATTTTTGCCAGCACTTTCATGCACGGCAAAAAACGCTTATGAATCACACTCCAGAGTGATCAAATATGTAGTTATTCCACAGTGTGTAAGATTCATCCACATGTAAAGGAATATGAAGAACTCACATAGCGTAAATCAGCACGGCAAGTTTATTTTAAAACCACTACAATCTTCCATAAAAGCACTCACATTTTAAAAGATGTATAACAGCAATAAAAACCAGTGAAGTTCACAGCAGCTTCAAATCCAGTGGATGCAATCAAAACAGTAACTGGTCACGGCGGACCCGAGGTGTGCTAATATCAGGACTCACGGTCTTATTTCACCCCCCTTCCGTGGTGCGCCGTATACCCAGATCTCTCTTTCCTCAAGTGCGGCTCTCAGCGTTGCTCGTCACACTTTACAGCCACGCCCCCGACATGTTTCGTCATAGATTAGACTTATTCATGGGATTGGCTGAATAGGCTGCCCATCATCCCTTAAATCTCCTCCTCGCTAGCTTCCTATAGGCCAGTGAGTCCGCATGCGCACAACTCGTGTCCCCGATCCCATAATAGAACAGAGATCACGGCGCGCCACTGTATAGGGATGCAGCTTGCCTCTACTTAGTTAAGGACTAATTACAACATAAAAATCATACGGACCATTCAACTCAAATACATTCTCCCTAATACTCCAAGTGACCACAATCTAGCGGCTGCGATCACACCAGCAGTATATCCTTATTTCAGGTCGATGCCTCATATCAGACATACCGGCCTGAAATTCCCTAAGCTTAAAGTTTGCACTCCCATTACTGGAATAGCAAACTCCTGAGTATTTATATAACTAATGAGATTATGTACCAGAAGAATAAATGTCTGTCCTAAAACACATATTGAATAAGTTTTATGTTGAATACACTGTAAATATACTGTAATATTAGAAAATGAATATAAAAACATCAATATAAAAATCCATCGCATGTCCTCTCATTCCCAGTTTACCTAGGACTTGATAGCATGGTGAGAATCTGTTTCATTAAATAACCCCCCACTAAAAATCCATGCCTCTTCATGCACTGGTTACAAGACCATATCATCTCTGCATCTGAGCATGTATAATACAATATAGATATTCTTATCATGTTTACTCAGGGGGAACGGGAGTAAATAGGAGTAACATGAATGTCATTCCTTCATTACAGATGCTGTTTACTGAAATTAATCAAAACTAAGCCATCTCTCTCCCCCCACTATTTGGGACTAGTTCCCAGTCTGTAATCACCAAAAATTGAATCTAAATCCCAAAAACTACAAATTCCTAAAGTATATAACAAAATGTGACAAATACATTGTCTCATATACTCTGGATTCCCTAAAATATCTATCAAATAATCGCAATGCACTAGCATATCTTTGAACCTCCTAATAAAATGTGGAAACCAGCTAAACAATGGTAAATCACATTAACCCCTCTTACATACAAATTAAAAGTTATTTATAAAGCAATTTAGGTCCAACTCAATGTTTAACCCCCTAGGAGTTAAACTTTTCATTAAAAAGATCCAGCGAGTTTCCCTCTGCGATAGATCTCTAACCCGGTTGGAACCTCTCCAAGAAGAATGGACCACATCGATCCCACAAAACTGTAAGAGTGATGGATCCTTTTGGTGCTTTTCTTTGAAGTGCAGGGAGACACTATGGTACTTATAACCATTCTTAATGTTGGTTAGGTGTTCCGAGATTCTGACCCTTAGCTTTCTTTTTGTTCTGTCTACATAAAGTAGGCCACACGGGCACCACATCAAGTATACAACATGAGTAGAGTTACAAGTGCTGAACTCCTTAATCTCGAAGGACTCACCTTCTCTATTCATTACACTTGTAACCCCCCTGTGATTCACTTTTACAGTCCTGCAGCATATACACCTTCTGCAACTGAAAAAGCCTTTCAAGTCAAGTTTCAAATCATTGTGTCCAGGTGGATCAAGAATTTTTCTTACTACATGATCCCCAAAGCTTGGAGCTCTTCTGTAAATGAATCTCGGTTGATTCGGTAAGATTTGCCCTAAGTGTCTATCCCTGCATAAAATATGCCAATGTTTTCTGAATATCCCCTCTATATCTTTATATTGGCAATGATATCCTGATACGAACCCAATCTGATGCTGGCCCTCAGCCATTTGGGGGACATTCTTTTTTTCAAAACATTTCTCCCTCGGAGTTTGTGCCACTTCCTGAATGACCTTATTTAATACATTGGTATCATAACCTTTTTGTGTGAACTTCTTTTTTAGGATTCCTGCCTGTTCATAGAAATCCTCCAACTGCGTACAGTTACGCCGAACCCGTAAAATCTGTCCCTTTGGAATATTTTTTATCCACGCGGGATGGTGGCCGCTTCTTATGGACAGATAACTGTTACGATCAGTCGGTTTAAAAAACACTTTTGTTCTTAATGTGTCCATATATCTTTCAATTGTCACATCTAGGAAGTTCACCGTATCCTTGCTGATCTGGTATTCCAATCTAATGTTATTAGTATTATTGTTGAGTTCCCGTAAGAACTCAACTACCGAATCCTCCGTACCTTCCCAGATAAACAGGAGGTCATCAATAAATCTTCGGTAAAATAGAAGTTGGGGCCTTCTCACACTAAATACTTTCCTGTCTTCCCACTCCGCCATAAACAGGTTGGCAAGGCTGGGAGCAAATTTAGCTCCCATTGCCACGCCAACCTGTTGAGAGTAAAAATCCCCATTGCACCAAAAATAATTGTGGGACATGCAAAAGTCTAATACATGCCCCAGACTCAGTTGACGATTTTGGTGGAATGGGGGTATAGAATGGAAGCATTAAATCATAAAGAGAAAAGATATTTAATCCCGAGTGCGTGTAGAATCCCTGTGATCTACACCCTGCCAAAAATACACAAGAGTACACAATGCCCACCGCCTCGCCCTATCGTCAATGGTATTGGCTCTGTTACAGCCAGACTGGGGGAGTATTTGGATAAATTCCTCCAGTCGAGCGTAAAGGCCACAAGGGCATACTTAAAAGATACGGGCGACTTGCTGACATCGCTCAAAAATGTAAGGTTGGAGGCCACATCTACAGTATACTTGGTAACTGCGGATGTGGCCTCCCTGTATACTATTATACAACATGAAGACGCATCCCTGGCCCTTAACTGGGCATTAAGTAAAAGGGATGACATCCCAGGGATACAAAAGCGTTTTCTGGGGCATGTATTAGACTTTTGCATGTCCCACAATTATTTTTGGTGCAATGGGGATTTTTACTCTCAACAGGTTGGCGTGGCAATGGGAGCTAAATTTGCTCCCAGCCTTGCCAACCTGTTTATGGCGGAGTGGGAAGACAGGAAAGTATTTAGTGTGAGAAGGCCCCAACTTCTATTTTACCGAAGATTTATTGATGACCTCCTGTTTATCTGGGAAGGTACGGAGGATTCGGTAGTTGAGTTCTTACGGGAACTCAACAATAATACTAATAACATTAGATTGGAATACCAGATCAGCAAGGATACGGTGAACTTCCTAGATGTGACAATTGAAAGATATATGGACACATTAAGAACAAAAGTGTTTTTTAAACCGACTGATCGTAACAGTTATCTGTCCATAAGAAGCGGCCACCATCCCGCGTGGATAAAAAATATTCCAAAGGGACAGATTTTACGGGTTCGGCGTAACTGTACGCAGTTGGAGGATTTCTATGAACAGGCAGGAATCCTAAAAAAGAAGTTCACACAAAAAGGTTATGATACCAATGTATTAAATAAGGTCATTCAGGAAGTGGCACAAACTCCGAGGGAGAAATGTTTTGAAAAAAAGAATGTCCCCCAAATGGCTGAGGGCCAGCATCAGATTGGGTTCGTATCAGGATATCATTGCCAATATAAAGATATAGAGGGGATATTCAGAAAACATTGGCATATTTTATGCAGGGATAGACACTTAGGGCAAATCTTACCGAATCAACCGAGATTCATTTACAGAAGAGCTCCAAGCTTTGGGGATCATGTAGTAAGAAAAATTCTTGATCCACCTGGACACAATGATTTGAAACTTGACTTGAAAGGCTTTTTCAGTTGCAGAAGGTGTATATGCTGCAGGACTGTAAAAGTGAATCACAGGGGGGTTACAAGTGTAATGAATAGAGAAGGTGAGTCCTTCGAGATTAAGGAGTTCAGCACTTGTAACTCTACTCATGTTGTATACTTGATGTGGTGCCCGTGTGGCCTACTTTATGTAGACAGAACAAAAAGAAAGCTAAGGGTCAGAATCTCGGAACACCTAACCAACATTAAGAATGGTTATAAGTACCATAGTGTCTCCCTGCACTTCAAAGAAAAGCACCAAAAGGATCCATCACTCTTACAGTTTTGTGGGATCGATGTGGTCCATTCTTCTTGGAGAGGTTCCAACCGGGTTAGAGATCTATCGCAGAGGGAAACTCGCTGGATCTTTTTAATGAAAAGTTTAACTCCTAGGGGGTTAAACATTGAGTTGGACCTAAATTGCTTTATAAATAACTTTTAATTTGTATGTAAGAGGGGTTAATGTGATTTACCATTGTTTAGCTGGTTTCCACATTTTATTAGGAGGTTCAAAGATATGCTAGTGCATTGCGATTATTTGATAGATATTTTAGGGAATCCAGAGTATATGAGACAATGTATTTGTCACATTTTGTTATATACTTTAGGAATTTGTAGTTTTTGGGATTTAGATTCAATTTTTGGTGATTACAGACTGGGAACTAGTCCCAAATAGTGGGGGGAGAGAGATGGCTTAGTTTTGATTAATTTCAGTAAACAGCATCTGTAATGAAGGAATGACATTCATGTTACTCCTATTTACTCCCGTTCCCCCTGAGTAAACATGATAAGAATATCTATATTGTATTATACATGCTCAGATGCAGAGATGATATGGTCTTGTAACCAGTGCATGAAGAGGCATGGATTTTTAGTGGGGGGTTATTTAATGAAACAGATTCTCACCATGCTATCAAGTCCTAGGTAAACTGGGAATGAGAGGACATGCGATGGATTTTTATATTGATGTTTTTATATTCATTTTCTAATATTACAGTATATTTACAGTGTATTCAACATAAAACTTATTCAATATGTGTTTTAGGACAGACATTTATTCTTCTGGTACATAATCTCATTAGTTATATAAATACTCAGGAGTTTGCTATTCCAGTAATGGGAGTGCAAACTTTAAGCTTAGGGAATTTCAGGCCGGTATGTCTGATATGAGGCATCGACCTGAAATAAGGATATACTGCTGGTGTGATCGCAGCCGCTAGATTGTGGTCACTTGGAGTATTAGGGAGAATGTATTTGAGTTGAATGGTCCGTATGATTTTTATGTTGTAATTAGTCCTTAACTAAGTAGAGGCAAGCTGCATCCCTATACAGTGGCGCGCCGTGATCTCTGTTCTATTATGGGATCGGGGACACGAGTTGTGCGCATGCGGACTCACTGGCCTATAGGAAGCTAGCGAGGAGGAGATTTAAGGGATGATGGGCAGCCTATTCAGCCAATCCCATGAATAAGTCTAATCTATGACGAAACATGTCGGGGGCGTGGCTGTAAAGTGTGACGAGCAACGCTGAGAGCCGCACTTGAGGAAAGAGAGATCTGGGTATACGGCGCACCACGGAAGGGGGTGAAATAAGACCGTGAGTCCTGATATTAGCACACCTCGGGTCCGCCGTGACCAGTTACTGTTTTGATTGCATCCACTGGATTTGAAGCTGCTGTGAACTTCACTGGTTTTTATTGCTGTTATACATCTTTTAAAATGTGAGTGCTTTTATGGAAGATTGTAGTGGTTTTAAAATAAACTTGCCGTGCTGATTTACGCTATGTGAGTTCTTCATATTCCTTTACATGTGGATGAATCTTACACACTGTGGAATAACTACATATTTGATCACTCTGGAGTGTGATTCATAAGCGTTTTTTGCCGTGCATGAAAGTGCTGGCAAAAATATTTGGTGAGTGAGATTCTATTGGGGGTGTATTCACGTTTCACGCTGGTGAGGTGAAAGACGTTTGGAGTTCAACACTAACAAGATCACTGCACTATAGAAGATCTACGTGGATTTTTTTGTCACAGATTAAATCACGCAATTTTTTGTCACAAAAGATTTAAGGACTGGAGTTTCATATTTATTTCACATTTTTATTTTCTTATTTTGGTATGTCACATTAATTGGTGATGATTTTTTTCACTGGATTTGTATATTAATTATTCGGTTGGCACAATTTAATTCACTGTCACTTAGGATTAATTTGTGTATTGATTTAATATTCAGCTTATTTAGGTATTTATGCACATTTATTTGGTTATTATTTGGTGGTATGTTAACACATATACAGTTATTTCACCATTGAACATATGAGCGCCTCTTATTTGCTCTTGTGTATCTAGGAGAAGGTTTCTGGGGATATTTGATACATAAGATCAGATAATATTTTAATTTTGGAGTCATTTAAAGGGGCAGCTCGTCTTTTTTATATATATATATTTTTATATATATTTTTTATATATATTTTTTCATATTTTTTCATTTCTTTTCATTAAGATTTGATTTCTTGTTGCACATTGAGCGAGCCATTCATTGGATCTCACTCTCTATTACTTTGCACTCCATCCATTAGCGCAGTGGGGGTGGTTTTGAATCAAGGGCGGTTCACTGATTCAGATTACCCACTTATAGTACACACATCACACCTCTATATCTGGGTATATATGGGGATATATAGTATATAGAGATATATGTAAGACAGTGGATATATAGTATATACAGAGTGTACACATGTCACACCTCTATATCTGGGTATATATGGGGATATAGTATATAGAGATATATATATAGGACAGTGAATATATAGTATATACAGAGAGTACACGTGTCACACCTCTATACCTGGGAATATCTCCCTCACATTTGTATCTAAATGTGGCTAAGAACCTTTTTGTCAATGGTTCCAGGTATTACACCCCAGATGGTAAGCCACACACAAGTTATGCAGTGACCACAGTCGGTGAAAAGTGCAAAAGGGTAGGTGCAGTCACTGTAACGTGAACTTCAAAAGGTCCCTCCTGGACCCTGACACAATAACTGGTTTACATTCTTTCCAACCAGGTGACTGGGTCATTGTAAAGAAGCTTGAGGGACAAGACAACTGGATCCACACCAGCCACTGCAAGAAGTTGCTCAACTACACCAAAGGATGAGGAGTATCTTTGTTTATTTATATTTTTAGCTTGGTGTATTCTCCAACTAGCTAAGAAAGCAAACAGGACCAATTGCTGGGTCTACTCTAAATCTCCACCAAGCTTTATTACCCCAGCGATGACAGCGGTACATGCTATATATGATGTTCAGATTGGTATGAGGAATTTTGAAAAACTCCAAACAGACACTTGTCAATAGAATTTAACAATACATTTCTAGAGGGTAAAATTAGTTACAGTTTTAACAATAGCTCTGGTTCTTGCCAGTTTGGGTATTGGCACAACTAGGTAGCCCACAAGTGTGTTTCAACTTTAGTTTGGTAAAGGGGATAATTTTGTGGGAACCACCATCTGTAAGGAAAGTATAAAAGGTAATCTTACCAATAAAACCCCTGGCCTTTTTAATAACACCTCTAGACCAGATTACATCTGTTAGAAGGAAGGGAGTGATGTTCAGACCGAGGGAGAAATCCCCCAGTCTATTCCGTTACTACTCAGAGCCTGTAACTGCCAGAGAAATTCCTCTTGTGAGGCTCTAACAAGCCCCTACTACTACAGTTCTACAGCTTATAAGGTAATTCCCCCTAATGCAAGAGGTTCATGCGTCCGGGTGAAACTCGTCCCAGCATCTTATGTCGCAGCCGATCGTAAGGATCTGATGGCGTGAGAGAAGGTAAAAATGGTAGGAAGAGCTAGAAGGAAATTGTTCACCAACCAGGTCTGGTCATGGTTTACTGCATGGACATGGGGGGGATTGAACTTATGAAACGATTGAATAATTTTTCGTCTATTGTGGATGTGATGTTCAATGAAACCGCTGAAGCTGCAAGAGAGATCCCACTGGAACAACGGCAGATCAAGACCCTTCTATTAAAAGATGGCCCTTGATTATCTGTTGGCATCCAAGAGGTGTTTCTGTGAATTCATAGGAAAAGATTGTTGTACATGGATAGAAAATACTAGTGACAAAGTTCAGGCCCATTTTCGTTTTTGGAGCTTCTGAATCACCATCAATGTAGATGGACAAACAAGACAATTGGCTGTTCCTAGAAGATGACTCATCAAAAAGTCTAACAAACCCTCCCTTTAGAATGTGATATTTTTGATTAATCTTAAAGCTTAAGGTCTACATTTACACTCTTGGCAACTTTTGGATATAAGGTAGCTTTTGGAGGATTTGGTTCGGTTCCCCCCGGGCCTAGCAGGCTGTTTACCACCAACACCTTAGGCACTTTTTTACAGGTGATTATGTTTGATCAATGTATTGTCGATTGACATTAAATAATTGATTATGTTGTGAAGTTTGGAGGCTGGTAGGCTTTTGAGGCGTGTGTTGGACCAGCAATGAGGGGAGGTTGGAGGCCGGTATGTTTTTGAGGCGTGTGGTGGACTGGCTATGAGGGGAGGTTGGAGGCTGGTATGTTTTTGAGGCATGTGTTGGACCGGCTACAAAGGGGAGGTTGAAGGCTGGTATGTTTTTGAGGCGTGTGTTGAACCGGCTACGAGGGGAGGTTGGAACTCTTTTTGTCTTCAGAGGTGGGAAGAGTCTTTCCAGCTTTCTTTAGGCTTTCCCTACACCCATACTCCCCCCAGCAGGAATATTGTACCCATACCCCCCCAGCAGGAATATTACACCCATACTCCCCCCAGCAGGTCTGGTCATGGTTTACTGCATGGACATGGGGGGGATTGAACTTATGAAATGATTGAATAATTTTTCGTCTATTGTGGATGTGATGTTCAATGAAACCGCTGAAGCTGCAAGAGAGATCCCACTGGAACAACGGCAGATCAAGACCCTTCTATTAAAAGATGGCCCTTGATTATCTGTTGGCATCCAAGAGGTGTTTCTGTGAATTCATAGGAAAAGATTGTTGTACATGGATAGAAAATACTAGTGACAAAGTTCAGGCCCATATGTACTATTATACAGGATTTATATAGCACCAACAGTTTACGCAGCGCTTTACAATATAAAAGGGAGACAATCCAGTTATAATACAATAAAATACAAGAGGATTAGGAGGGCCCTGCTCAGAAGAGCTTACAATCTAATAGGGTGGGGCAGGTGGAACAAAAGGTTGTAACTGTGGGGAATGAGCTGATGTAAGTGGTAGAAGATTAGTTGGAGGCGTGATCGGCTTCCCTGAATAGATGAGTTTTAAGGGATCGCCTGAAGGTAGCAAGTAGGGGATAGCTAGGCAGGTGGAGGTAGTGAGTCTCAGTGGATGGGAGAGGCTCTTGAGAAATCCTGGAGATGAGCATGAGAGGAGGAGAAGAGAGAGCTTGAGAGTAGGAGGTCTTGAGAAGAGCTGAGAGGACGATTTGGGTGATATTTGGAGACAAGATTAGTGATGTAGCTCGGGGCACAGTTGTGAATGGCTTTGTATTTTGTGGTTAGTATTTTGAGTTTAATTCACTGGGTGATTGGGAGCCAGTGTAGGGATTGGAGGAGAGGGGTGGTGGACACTGATTGGAGGTCAGTGTAGGGATTGGAGGAGAGGGTTGGCAGACACTGAATGGAGACCAGTGTAGGGATTGGAGGAGAAGGTTGGCAGATACTGAATGGAGGTCAGTGTAGGGATTGGAGGAGAGGGTTGGCAGACACTGAATGGAGACCAGTGTAGGGATTGGAGGAGAGGGTTGGCAGACACTGAATGGAGACCAGTGCAGGGATTGGAGGAGAGGGTTGGCAGACACTGAATGGAGACCAGTGTAGGGATTGGAGGAGAGGGTTGGCAGACACTGAATGGAGACCAGTGTAGGGATTGGAGGAGAGGGTTGGCAGACACTGAATGGAGACCAGTGTAGGGAATGGAGGAGAGGGTTGGCAGACACTGAATGGAGACCAGTGTAGGGAATGGAGGAGGGGGTTGGCAGACAATGAATGGAGACCAGTGTAGGGATTGGAGGAGAAGGTTGGCAGACACTGAATGGAGGTCAGTGTAGGGATTGGAGGAGAGGGTTGGCAGACACTGAATGGAGACCAGTGTAGGGATTGGAGGAGAGGGTTGGCAGACACTGAATGGAGACCAGTGTAGGGATTGGAGGAGAGGGTTGGCAGACACTGAATGGAGACCAGTGTAGGGATTGGAGGAGAGGGTTGGCAGACACTGAATGGAGGTCAGTGTAGGGATTGGAGGAGAGGGTTGGCAGACACTGAATGGAGACCAGTGTAGGGATTGGAAGAGAGGGTTGGCAGACACTGAGTGGTTGGTAAGGTGGATAAGTCTGGCAGCAGCATTCATGATAGACTGAAGAGGGGAGGAGTCTATGGAGAGGAAGGCCAATGAGAAGAGAGTTACAATAGTCAAGGCGAGAGATAACGAGGGAGTGAATGAGGAGCTTGGTGGTTTCATTTGTTAAAAAGGGGCGAATTTTAGAGATGCACCCTGGTGTGAGGGGAGGGACTGATGGTTGCATTGTTGATTTTGATGGAAAAGTCATGGAGGGGGGCACGGGCGGGGGGGGGATATTAATAGCTCAGTTTAGAGAGATTTAGTTGAAGGAAGTGGTGTAACATCCATGCTGATATGTCCGTTAGTAAGTTAGTAATGTGAGAGGAGACTGAAGGAGTGAGGTGAGGAGTAGACAGGTAGATTTGGGTGTCATCAGCGTATAAGTGGTATTGGAAGCCGTGGGTGGTTATCAAGTGACCAAGGGAGGAGGTGTAGATAGAGAAGAGAAGGGGTCCAAGAACAGAGCCTTGGGGGACCCCCACAGAAAGTGGCAAAGGAGAGGAGGACACAGAGTTGTAGGTGACACTGAAGGAACGCTGTGATAGATAGGCAGAGAACCAGGATAGAGCAGAATCTTGGAAACCAAGGGAATGGAGTTTATTGAGAAGGAGCAGGTGGTCACCAGTATCAAAGGCCGCAGAGAGGTCAAGTAGTAGGAGTATGGAGTACTGGCTGTTGGTTTTAGCAGTTAGTAAATCGTTAGTGAGTTTTAGTAAGGCAGTTTCTGTGGAGTGCTGCGAGCGAAAGCCAGACTGTAAGGGATGAAGAAGGTTATTTTCACTGAGGTAGGAGCTAAGACGGTTGTAGACTAAGCGTTCTAGAAGTTTAGAGGTGAATGGGAGCAATGAGATGGGTCTTAAGTTGTTCAGGATGGTAGGGTCCAGAGAGCGCTTTTTAAGTATGGGAGTGATCTGCGCATGTTTTAGAGGGGAGGGGAAGATGCCACTAGAGAGGGAGAGATTGAAGATGTGGGTGAGGGAGCATAGGATAGAAGAAGAGGGTGACTGTAATAGTTGTGAGGGAACAGGATCCAGGGGACAATTGGTTAGGTGGGCATCTGAGAAAAGTTTTGTAACCTCTTCAGTAGTAGCCAATTCAAAAGAGGAGAGTGTTGAATGTGCTGTTAGGCAAGGTATGTTGGGTGGGGAAGATGTACGCACAGTGGAGATGTCCTCACTAATTGTATCAGTCTTGTCTTTGAAGTGACTGGCAATCTCTTGGGCAGTGAGTGAGTTAGTGTCATGGACATACTACTTCCAGACCTGCAACAGGGCTCAGGCCCATCCCCACCAACAGGTTCCCAGTAACGAACAGGCGTGCGCCAATGCTTTGGCGCCCAGTGGCCTTTAAGAGGGGCTTCCACCATTCAGCTCTTGCTGTTTGATATGCAGCTTCACCTGTGACCTAAACAAGAGTACAAGGACTAATGCGCAAAACCACAACCTCATTAATAAAATAACCAACCTAAGCATTTAAAAAATGGTACCAGATAAGAAGCTGCCAACATAGATGGGTGCACTCCCACACCCCATTAAATATGTAATTAAAATCAGATATAGTATGTGGCGCTAATTTATCCTCCAATACCACACTGCAGAAAACAAGATTACCAATGCTGTAACAATCAGTATACGTACAGTCCTCCTATTAAGAATAGGTGTGTTGCAGTACACCTTACGACCACTCCAAAAACCGGAGAAAACTCAAATTACTATCACAATATTAATAATATATGACTTTCTTAGTAATAAGTGCACCGTGCTTAAATCTTTAAAATATGCCACAGTATAATCCCTGCGTAACAATAATGGACTTGTGAAACTACATATTGAATATGCATAAATGAATAAAGTGCCTTGTGCAAAGTGCGATTCCTGATGCAATAACAAAAACACATAATGATAAGTGACACAATGTGCAAAATAATCATAAGTGACATAATATATGACTGGAAATACAGCCCAGAAAATTACTAAGGTGTGAAAAAATAGTGTATGGTTCCTCATGCTATAAAATATAAATCCTCTCTAAAATATAGCAATAGATACAAAAATAGTCAAAGTTCAAAATTAGCCCAATGAGCAAAATACTCATAAGTAATTATCTGCGACTATGGATGCGAGGAAAAGCCCCGTAACAACATATAAATAGTGATATTATACAGAAAGTGGTAATTGTGCAATAATATCGTCATGCACGCATCCCTGCGACTTGAGATGCAATCAAACACCCAACATCCAAAATAAATAATGTGGTCCAAAAAAAAAAGGTGACAATAGTGCAATCCAGTCCACACCAATGCTATTGTCATGCAGATGTGACTTCAGGTGTCCACACAAAACAGTCTATTATGAAGTGCAAATAGCAGTGACTTGCGTTGTTCTTCTATTTCAATTCTGGTGCACACACCAATTGTTTCCCCCAGCCTCTCACCTCCAGTAGCGGCCCCCAGTGGGCCGAATCAGGCAGATAATGCTCTGGCAGAGAGGATGGGTGTCCTGAAGCAATTCACCTTCCCCGAGGGATGTCCGTGGATCTGGCTCTCCGTCTCACCTCCCGCCACTCACAGCAGTCCCAGAATAGTAGTCAGGAAAAAAGGAATAGCTCCCATAGTGTAGTAATTTAAGATGAAATTTATTATGACAAACGTAGTGACTTACATTTAAATATAAAACGAGCAGTAAAAACAGTGTTGAGCTTCCAGGTTCGGCCGTCCCCGGGAAGCGTCGGCACCTGGCTCCTCCTACCCTGACGCGTTGCGTCACACCACGTGACTTTCTCAGAGGGATGGGGAGTCCGGTGCCAGCTAGCCAGTTTATATGAACGCCGCTGTCATTGCAACGACTTAAACAAACAATAAAGACGATCCTCCGTGCATCATAAATACGCTTGGTGGAAGGTATAGGCAATTATAATTATATATACAATACTTCATACATGATCAGTCAAACTACTTTCCTCTAGGTAAATGAAACTATAAGAAGGAGTGAAATAAAAAATGAAAGTAAACAATCTAATATCAAATTAGCATCCATGTTGCCTGCAACTAATACACCACCTACGCCATCTAGTGGTGGCTTCAAATATCTCCTACAATAATATATTGCAATAAAGCCATGGGGAAAGGCAGGAAAAAGCAGGAAAAGGAGAGGGGAAGAAAAATCTATGTGTATCTGGAACAACACTGGTCTACTTCCCAAAACCTAACAATGATGATGATGTGCTCATATGCTCAATCAAAGGCACATAGGATAAAAAAAAACAATATTCATGTAAACAGAATCTTTCAATAAAACTCTCCTCTATGCTGATTAAAATGAAACATTCTTCACACAATATTTAAAATCAATAGGATAAAATCAAAATGGTACCTGTCAAAAGGTACCATAGTGGGGGATATTTAATCAGGACAAGGGGCACAATCTACCTATTAATGTCTGATATGGGAATTATAATATATAAAAAATTAAAAGCATGCATATTAAAATCTAAGTACAACTAAGATGTGTTGCCATTAAAAATGACCTGGATTCAGGATTGTGACCTGTTCCTGTAATCTGCATCCGATCACCTGACTTGGCTCTCTGACCACGCTGCTGTCTCCAATCCTGAACCTTGGCTTTCCCTGACTCTGATTCTGTTTACCTGCCTGTCTGATCTCCTGTTACCAGAAACCAGCCTGAACTTGACCATTCCTTGCCTGCCGATTCTGTTGAACTGATCCACTGTGTATGACCCGGCTTGTCTGACCTTGCTTCTGCCTGCTGTGTGCACCTTGCTGACCTGCATCCAGCTCACCTGCTTCCGGCTGACCTGCATCCAGCTTACCTGTATCCTGCTGACCTGCATCCAGCTTACCTGCATCCTGCTGACCTGCATCCAGCTTACCTGCACCCTGCTGACCTGCATCCAGCTTACCTGCATCCTGCTGACCTGCATCCAGCTTACCTGCACCCTGCTGACCTGCATCCAGCTTACCTGCATCCTGCTGACCTGCATCCAGCTTACCTGCACCCTGCTGACCTGCACCCTGCTGACCTGCATCCAGCTTACAGCTTACCTGCATCCTGCTGACCTGCATTCAGCTTACCTGTATCCTGCTGACTTGTATCCAGCTCACCTGCATCCTGCTGACGTGTATCCAGCTTACCTGCATCCAGCTTACCTGCATCCTGCTGACCTCCACCCTGCTGACTTGTATCCAGCTTACAGCTTACCTGCACCCTGCTGACCTGCATCCAGCTTACAGCTTACCTGCATCCTGCTGACCTGCATTCAGCTTACCTGTATCCTGCTGACGTGTATCCAGCTTACCTGCATCCTGCTGACCTCCACCCTGCTGACTTGTATCCAGCTCACCTGCACCCGGCACTCCAGCCAGTTCCAGTGTCTCCCAGTGGACATCATCTCCAGTTCTAAAGAATCCACCAGGCACTCATACCCCACTGTGCTCCTATGGTCACTGTCCTCAACTCCAGTGATCTGGGAACCAGGGCTGTACGAGAGGTCTCCCTCTGCACGTCAGGCTCACATACGAGTTACGTGTCAGTTAGTGGGTAGAGGGGGTGGTGGACGAAGCTGAGAGTTAAAGGTTGAGAAGAGCTGGCGGGGACTGGATCACTAGGTATTAATAAGAGACAAAGTAGGCTTGTTTGGCAGCATGGAGGCATGAATTGTATTTCAGAAGGGCAGATTTATATAGGGTGAAGTCTTGCAGGCATTTGGTTTTACGCCACGGTCGTTCAAGAGCACGGCAATGTCTCTTGAGATTTCTAGTGTTGTCAGTTTGCCAGGGTTGTAACGGTCGGGGCCTGATTCTGCATGTGGTTAGAGGAGCAAGTGCATCTTGTGATGATGAGAGTGAACTGTTGTAGAAAGAGGTGGCCAGGTCAGGACAGGGGAGAGATTATGTCATATAGGTGGTCAGTAGCAGAATAGAGAAGAGAAGGGTTAAAGTGGCGAAGGTTTCTACAAGTAATTGTTTGCTGCTTGGAATGATGGGTGGTCGGAGGCAAGGATACAGTGAAAGTAATGAGGTTGTGATCAGATAGAGGAAAGGGGGTGTTGGTGAGGTTGCCAGGGTTGCAGAGATGGGAGAATACAAGGTCAAGGGTATTACCATTGGAGTAAAAACATGAAAAAAACACATATACGAGAGCACCTGAGGCTGCACAACCCAAAAGTGTAATACAACGAAAACAAGGCAAAGGTTCCCCATGGGGTTTTTTAAGCAGCAATATATTGAATATTATTTTAACAATAAAGTAGATCAAGTTCAAAAGTATTCAAATGTATAACAAATTTATTGAAAAATACAGGCTCTGGTTCACGTATAACAAACAACAGCATAAAACATCACCTATGGCCAAAAGGGCCTCCAGATAAATGGCATTATGATAAAGTTAATATCCACATGAATACCCGATGCATTTCGACCCATTGGTCTTCTTCAGGGGGATTTAGATTCTAGGGAAATATATCACAGTTTAGAGTTTAAACTATATTTCATAGTATCTATGGAGGATTATTTACCATTGAGTAGATGATATGGTGGAGATGCACCACACGAACCAGATTGTTTAAAAACATGAAGGCTCAGAGATCCCAGAGACCACACATATCTCTCCGTGCCCCACAGGCGCATCCGCAGTCCATCGGACTTACAAGGGGCCACACACTTAGGCAGAGGAGAGGACGGGGAGCGAGGCACCTGCCATTGTATATAAGAGGACTTTATTAGTAACCTTAATAATAAATGTTCTAAGAGTATCTAGTGCCGTAGGGCAATAGCCAATTAGCCCTCACTGAGGTAGTTGTTTGTATATATCTATATTGATAAGACCTATTTATTTAAAGTATGTAATTTATTAATAATATTATTAATATAAAATGCAGATGAATAAAAATGTGTCTGAGTAAGGTATGATGGAGAGTAGGATTATATTGGAAGGAGTAAGGTACGATGGAGAGTAGGATTATAGTGGAAGGAGTAAGGTATGATGGAGAGTAGGATTATATTGGAAGGAGTAAGGTATGATGGAGAGTAGGATTATATTGGAAGGACTAAGGTATGATGGAGAGTAGGATTATATTGGAAGGAGTAAGGTATGATGGAGAGTAGGATTATAGTGGAAGGAGTAAGGTATGATGGAGAGTAGGATTATATTGGAAGGAGTAAGGTATGATGGAGAGTAGGATTATATTGGAAGGAGTAAGGTATGATGGAGAGTAGGATTATATTGGAAGGAGTAAGGTATGATGGAGAGTAGGATTATATTGGAAGGAGTAAGGTACGATGGAGAGTAGGATTATATTGGAAGGAGTAAGGTACGATGGAGAGTAGGATTATATTGGAAGGAGTAAGGTATGATGGAGAGTAGGATTATATTGGAAGGAGTAAGGTATGATGGAGAGTAGGATTATATTGGAAGGAGTAAGGTATGATGGAGAGTAGGATTATATTGGAAGGAGTAAGGTATGATGGAGAGTAGGATTATATTGGAAGGAGTAAGGTATGATGGAGAGTAGGATTATATTGGAAGGAGTAAGGTATGATGGAGAGTAGGATTATATTGGAAGGAGTAAGGTACGATGGAGAGTAGGATTATATTGGAAGGAGTAAGGTATGATGGAGAGTAGGATTATATTGGAAGGAGTAAGGTATGATGGAGAGTAGGATTATAGTGGAAGGAATAAGGTATGATGGAGAGTAGGATTATATTGGAAGGAGTAAGGTATGATGGAGAGTAGGATTATATTGGAAGGAGTAAGGTATGATGGAGAGTAGGATTATATTGGAAGGAGTAAGGTATGATGGAGAGTAGGATTATATTGGAAGGAATATTAAATCCAATTTAATCATGGAGAAAGGAAGTGAGTGTGCTGGTGGTGCCATGATGATGGTAATAAATGTGAAGTAATCGTGTAGGAGTGCAATGTGAAGTGTAAAGTGGAAAACCAAAAAGGGTGTAAAAAACAACAAAAATAAATGAAACAAACAGTGATGAAAACTAAAAGTTTATGTTAAGTGTCCGTGACCGAAAAAAGCCATGTCTCAATTATATGGTTAAATTAAATGAGTGTATAAAGTGAGTGTAGAAAATATATTGGAGAGAGTGGAAGTATGTGTCCATTGGGTTAAGTCAAAAGATGAGGTTAAGTTGAGAAGTTGAGCTGTAGTTGGGCTGTTAACATAGACAGGAATGTTAAAGTCACCAAGAATAATGGTGGGTATTTCAGAGGAGAGAAAGTAGGGTAGCCAGGCAGCAAAGTCATCAAGAACGCGCGATACCGGTCCTGGAGGCCTATAAATTGCTGCAATTCTCAGAGAAATGGGAGAAAACAGACGAATACAATACATCTCGAATGAAGAGAGGGATAGAGAGGGAGGGATAGGAAAGACTTGGAAGGTGCTTTGTGGGGATAGAAGGAATCCACCTCCTTTCTGTCTGTTGGGTCTGGAGGAGTGAGTCCAATGGAGGCCATCATGGGAGAGGGCAGCAGGAGAAGCTGAGTCAAAATTTTGAAGCCAGGTTTCGGTCATGGCGAGTATGTTAACTGCTTCCGGACCAGCCACCGCAGTTTTACACAGCGGGGGTGCCGATGCTCGGGTCCCGTGGACTCGATGTCCGCCAGGAGTCCCGCGATCGTCTCATGGAGAGGAAGAATGGGGAGATGCTGATGTAAACAAGCATTTCCCCATTCTTCCAAGTGACAGGACTCTGATCACCACTCCCTGTGATCGGGAGCAGTGATCAGTGTCGTGTCACACGTAGCCCATCCCCCTTACAGTTATAACACATCCCTAGGACACACTTAACCCCTTCCCCGCCCCCTACTGGTTAACCTCTTCACTGCCAGTCACATTTACACAGTAATAAATGAAGTGCATTTTTATAGCACTAATCGCTGTATAAATGTGAATGGTCCCAAAATGGCGCAAAAAATGTCCGATGTGTCCGCCATAATGTCACAGTCACGATAAAAATCGCTGATCGCCGCCATTACTAGTAAAAAAAAATTATCAATAAAAATGCCATAAAACTATCCCCTATTTTGTAGACGCTATAACTTTTGCGCAAACCAATCAATAAACGCTTATTGCGTTTTTTTTACCAAAAATATGTAGAAGAATACGTATCGGCCTAAACTGAGGAAAAAAAAAATTTTTATATATTTTTTGGGGATATTTATCATAGCAAAAAAAAAATATTGCTTTTTTTTAAATTGTCGCTCTTTTTTTGTTTATAGCACAAAAAATAAAAAACGCAGAGGTAATCAAATACCACCAAAAGAAAGCTCCATTTGTGGGAAAAAAAGGACGTCAATTTTGTTTGGGAGCCACGTCGCACGACCGCGAGATTGTCAGTTAAAGCGACGCAGTGCCGAATCGCAAAAAATGACCTGGTCATTGGGCAGCCAAATCCTCCAGGGCTGAAGTGGTTAAAGCCATGAGAGATGAGGAGGTCATGTACAGATGTTAGCTTGGTACAGATGGAGCGGGCGTTCCAAAGGGCACATGAGATTGGTGGGCTGCTTTGAGGAAGCAGGGGGATAGAAACTAAATTAAGTGGATTGCTGAGGTTGCCAAAGGGGGAGGGGTATTGGATATGTGGTTTGCATTTGGAAAATGGCGGAGAAATGTCACCTGAGACTAGGAGAAGGAGGAGGGCGAGGAAGGCAAGATAGGAGTGGGATGTGCATGAGCGCATGTGTCTAGTGGCCCTGGTGTTTATGTCAGCATGTGGGGCAGCAACTGCAGGAGATGATGGGTGCAGTAGTAGGGAGAGGGTAGGAGTGAGGGTGATATGTGCATGCTGCAGGGAAGAGGAGGAGGGGTAGAGTAAAGATAATCTGAGGATAGAAGACACCAATGTGAGAAGGAAGAGAATGAGGACCATGTTAGTGGATAGAGAGTGGGAATCTGACTTCATATAAAATAAATGTGAAATGCTGGTTTGCTTGTCATCTTGCAGAGTGGAGCAGAGTTCTTGTTGTATCTTCATCCAGCTTTAGTCATCCAGCTTTCGTTAAACTGTGGCGGTGAAACTTCGCATCACTCGTGACAGAGCCACTCAGGACAGAGCCACTCAGATAAGAGCCACTCAGGACAGAGCCACTCAGGACAGAGCCACTCAGGACAGAGCCACTCAGGACAGAGCCACTCAGGAAAGAGCCACTCAGGACAGAGCCACTCAGGACAGAGCCACTCAGGACAGAGCCACTCAGGAAAGAGCCACTCAGGACAGAGCCACTCAGGACAGAGCCACTCAGGAAAGAGCCACTCAGGACAGAGCCACTCAGGACAGAGCCACTCAGGAAAGAGCCACTCAGGACAGAGCCACTCAGGACAGAGCCACTCAGGACAGAGACTCTCAGGAAAGAGCCACTCAGGAAAGAGCCGTGGTGTCTGCGCCTTGCCCCTGCATGCGCCACCCCATAGGCGGCTTTAAATTCATAGGGAGACTGAGCAGCCATGCTTTTCTCTATTGGTCATTATTGGGTCTGATTTGAGACACCTGAATATGGGAGAGGAGATGACCAATACCAGACCAGACACAGGCTAGGGTCGTAAATCTTATTACCTCTCTTCATCACTCAAGCCAAATGTGGTTGAGAATCAATCACCAGTAATGTTGCTATTGCAGTGTGGTTGTTATATAGCTAGCATTAAAAATATAGAAGTTTAAAGATATGGCAGCAGAAGACATTTACCAAATATGATACAGCAATGTCAGTTCAGTAAAGTGTTCAGATGGATCGAAGACATTTACCAAAAATAAGGTCAGATCCCTTCAAGGCAAAGCCAGAGCTATAGATAGTGAAGGTTGGAATTCTTTTAAGGGTCTGGGAATCTTTCAGCAATTTTTATTTTTTCAGCAGATCATGGATGAAGGAAGTAGGGGTATATATACTCATGTTGTTTTTATTTCTATTCTTTCTATATGTCATGATGAGGTGCTCCTGTTGCCTGATTGGACGAGTGAACAGTGTCCGAGTAGATGACCACATCTTCCTCGCTGAGATGAGACGCCCCGAAGCCCAACTCACGTAGAAGACACAGAGGATCCCAGACCGACCGGCCTTCATGTCCTCCTCTAAGTCATCCCTCCTGAAGAACAGAGTCTACAAGTCAAGCCGTGTTTTCCTTTTTATGGACTGTAAGGACGGATTCATTTCCAGGTGTAGGAAGAAGATCAAGATTCATCGAGGGAGACATGGGATCATATGACAAAGAGGAGGGACTGTTGTGGGAATTTTATGAAGATGTATTCAGTATGTATTGTCACAGTGTCTCCCAGTGTTAGTTCTGCTATGGGTCGCTCATAAGAGTGGACTGGGGCAGACTGACACCGGTGGAGGTAGTGAAAAGCTTCCTGTAAGATGTAGAGAAGTGTTTGCAGAGTAGGGGTATGTCCGCCAGCGGGGGGCCCCTGTATTCGCAGACGTTCGTTTGGAGGGGATATGTTCACTCTGCGAAGACATTATCGGTTTGATACCTATCTGCCTTTTGTGGAAGGATGTACGTTCATGTTTTTCTGTGTGTCTGATCGGCACATAGAGGGACTATGACATGTCCCTTCTGATAGTCTCCATCTACAGGAATGGTAGAATAATCCGGGGATGTTCTCTGAACAATGCAGAATAAGGATTCACACCAATGGTAAAAACGGGAGTGTATGCGTGCGTTTGGTCGGGGACAACGTTCATGATTTCTTAGGCCAATCACACTACATTGGCTGTCTTTGTCTTATTGGAGAACACGGCTTACAGGTACAGGGGGCGGGAAATCATACACACTGCCCCTGCACAGACACGCCCATACACTTCCATACTCATTGTTCATTGGTTGAGATTTGTATAACTCCTCCTCTTTGAAGGAATGCCTGGGCTGGATTGGATTGGATTGTGAAGCCGCCAACCCTCTATTGTTATCACTATTCAAAGTACTATAAATAAAGGAGAATAATAAGAAAATAAAAAAGGTAGCGGGACTTTATATATAGACACTCGGGAGCGGAAATAAAATTAATAATTTTTAATGGAATCAAATGATTATAGAGTTTCTGTATTCGAATAATTCAATGCATGATGCTATATATAAAATCATTCGTACAACTAATACAATTCATTGAAACCAGAAAAGATATACATACATACATGTTCCAACAAGGAATCAATACATAATACATAATGTAAAAACATTTAGAGCATGATTACATGATTAATTGGAAAAATTGGAGATCAAAAAGAAAAGGGAGGGTTACAGATCATAGGGGGCAAAAAACAAATTATTATGGAACGGCCTGGTAGAATGCATCAATATGTACACTAGGTTGATATTGGCTCTACGCGTTTCAAGGTATTTGACCTATCATCAGGAGCAAGGAACCATAGTGATAATCTAAAAATTAAAAGAAAAAATGTTTAAATTGAAAGTATAAAGGGGGAAAAGAAAAAAAAAAAAAAAAAAAAACTCAGAACAGGCAGGAAGGGTCCTCCCTGATGGATCCGAACCGCCTGTGCACTTACATGTGTGGTCCACACAGTGGCGGTGCGGCCACGAAACGCACAGGCCAAGCCAATCATGCCATGCACGGGAGCTGAGGGGACATGTAGCAACGGGCAAGACACAGGAATGGACGACGTCCCGCAGGAGTGTCATTGTAGATGATGGTGAAACAAAGGGACCAAATCTGTAGGGGAAAGAAAATGAAGTGGCTGTGAAGTGGATGTGGGGCAATGTGAAGGAATTAGGTGGAGAAGGAGGAGATGTGGAACCCCCATCATTCCTCCCTTTGTTCCACATCTCCTCCTTCTCCACCTAATTCCTTCACATTGCCCCACATCCACTTCACAGCCACTTCATTTTCTTTCCCCTACAGATTTGGTCCCTTTGTTTCACCATCATCTACAATGACACTCCTGCGGGACGTCGTCCATTCCTGTGTCTTGCCCGTTGCTACATGTCCCCTCAGCTCCCGTGCATGGCATGATTGGCTTGGCCTGTGCGTTCCGTGGCCGCACCGCCACTGTGTGGACCACACATGTAAGTGCACAGGCGGTTCGGATCCATCAGGGAGGACCCTTCCTGCCTGTTCTGAGTTTTTTTTTTTTTTTTTTTTTCTTTTCCCCCTTTATACTTTCAATTTAAACATTTTTTCTTTTAATTTTTAGATTATCACTATGGTTCCTTGCTCCTGATGATAGGTCAAATACCTTGAAACGCGTAGAGCCAATATCAACCTAGTGTACATATTGATGCATTCTACCAGGCCGTTCCATAATAATTTGTTTTTTGCCCCCTATGATCTGTAACCCTCCCTTTTCTTTTTGGTCTCCAATTTTTCCAATTAATCATGTAATCATGCTCTAAATGTTTTTACATTATGTATTATGTATTGATTCCTTGTTGGAACATGTATGTATGTATATCTTTTCTGGTTTCAATGAATTGTATTAGTTGTACGAATGATTTTATATATAGCATCATGCATTGAATTATTCGAATACAGAAACTCTATAATCATTTGATTCCATTAAAAATTATTAATTTTATTTCTGCTCCCGAGTGTCTATATATAAAGTCCCGCTACCTTTTTTATTTTCTTATTATTCTCCATTCAACCGGGATAGAGGGGGGGACCTGAACGGCACCCCTATACCTCATATAAAGTCCCACTAATTCCCTCTACCCATTTTTTCCCAATTAATATTAACCAATTAGGGATGATAGGCACACGGCGGCGTTAACCAAAAATTTACATTAAAATATTATTTTGATTCCCACCTCTACCTGCCAGAGGTTTAATTGCTTCTATAATCATTAATATCACTTTTCAACCCAATACTAATTTTTATTTGCTTTGATAATCTTAGTTATTGTCCTTTCTCATTTCCCTTTTTTGATCTCCAATTCTAGCTTTATTTCCAATTTTTTGTATTTATTTTTTATCTCGTTTCTTCTTACATGCACGCAGTGGTGTGTGCGTCTGCTGATCTGCCGGGCCTGCCTCTCGGTCTTGTTCGGGAGCTGCGACGCGCACTGCGGACCCCCCCTCCGCCCTGTTGTGACGGAGGGTGGGCGGGGTTGTGCTCACTGCGCGTCGACGTCACACATCCCGGCCGGACACGCTGGCGCCTTATTAGCGCGGCGTGCCGTCCGAGTGATCATCATCTCCTGGCCCATTGGGGGGTGGTTTGGCTGCCGCCGCCGCCGGTGGAGCCATCATTGGCTTGGTTCCTGGGCTGTCGGCGTCCTCCCCTTCTCTCCCCATCTGTGGGCCAGCGTCTGACGTTGGGGGCATGACTGCGGGGGCTTGACGGCTATGGACCCCATTCCCGCTTGGATTCCGCACCTCGTTTGGTACACACTTGTTTCCACCTTCCTATTCATCACCCATGCATCAATGCAATTTTGTCTGGACACTTTGTTTATCAGGTACACATTTTCTCCTTCATTATTCTTGACTTTTAAATCGAGCTCCACTTTCCCTTTATCACTTTCACATCCTTGCATTTTTCCCTTTCCTCCTTTTCACTCCTGCCCTTTCCTTTTTTTCTTGCCCTTCCTTCTCTATTCTGTTCCTTATCTTGCCCCTCTTGTATCACCCCGCCTATCCTACCCTCTCTCTTTTTTTTTTTTCCCTTTTTTTATTTTCATTTTCCTATTTCTATTCCATCTACCTCTCTCATGTTCTCAACCCTTTTTTCTAATCACACTAACCCTTTTTTAACCCCCATCATTCCTCCCTTTGTTCCACATCTCCTCCTTCTCCACCTAATTCCTTCACATTGCCCCACATCCACTTCACAGCCACTTCATTTTCTTTCCCCTACAGATTTGGTCCCTTTGTTTCACCATCATCTACAATGACACTCCTGCGGGACGTCGTCCATTCCTGTGTCTTGCCCGTTGCTACATGTCCCCTCAGCTCCCGTGCATGGCATGATTGGCTTGGCCTGTGCGTTTCGTGGCCGCACCGCCACTGTGTGGACCACACATGTAAGTGCACAGGCGGTTCGGATCCATCAGGGAGGACCCTTCCTGCCTGTTCTGAGTTTTTTTTTTTTTCTTTTCCCCCTTTATACTTTCAATTTAAACATTTTTTCTTTTAATTTTTAGATTATCACTATGGTTCCTTGCTCCTGATGATAGGTCAAATACCTTGAAACGCGTAGAGCCAATATCAACCTAGTGTACATATTGATGCATTCTACCAGGCCGTTCCATAATAATTTGTTTTTTGCCCCCTATGATCTGTAACCCTCCCTTTTCTTTTTGATCTCCAATTTTTCCAATTAATCATGTAATCATGCTCTAAATGTTTTTACATTATGTATTATGTATTGATTCCTTGTTGGAACATGTATGTATGTATATCTTTTCTGGTTTCAATGAATTGTATTAGTTGTACGAATGATTTTATATATAGCATCATGCATTGAATTATTCGAATACAGAAACTCTATAATCATTTGATTCCATTAAAAATTATTAATTTTATTTCCGCTCCCGAGTGTCTATATATAAAGTCCCGCTACCTTTTTTATTTTCTTATTATTCTCCATTCAACCGGGATGGAGGGGGGGACCTGAACGGCACCCCTATACCTCATATAAAGTCCCACTAATTCCCTCTACCCATTGTTTCCCAATTAATATTATACTATAAATAAACTTCACCCCGACTGTCACCCAGGACTGTCTGTGGAGCTTTCAGTGTGAGAAGAACGGCCATGTCTGTTTTAGTTGGGAAGTAAGAATGTACCCACAATGCATTATACCAAAGAGCTGAGAAGTGCGCTCATTAGTGCCGGAGACATGGATTACACATATAGAGGAATATCCACGTCATAACATTGCTAGGAGGTCTATTCATTTATACTTCCCATCTTTATTTAAACGTCTCCTGACATTTAGGGGTCTATTCATAAAAACATTCGTACAGCAATTTACCGGGGGGGGGGGGGGAAGGGGGAGATTGATGTTAATTGGTTATATGCTGGCTGAATAATTTCCATTGATTTAAAATAGAAAATATCACATTTACCACTAGATGGCGATAGTTGCTATTATACTTAGCGCCATCTAAAGCCCAAATATAGTATTTTTCATTTTTACCACTTCAGCCCCGGAAGATTTGACTGCTCAATGACCAGGCCATTTTTTGCGATACGGCACTGCGTCGCTTTAACTGACAATTGCGCGGTTCGTGAGACGCTGTACCCAGACAAAATTGATGTCCCTTTTTCCCCACAAATAGAGCTTTATTTTGGTGGTATTTGATCACCTCTGCAGGTTTAAATTTTTTGCGCTAAAACAAAAAAAAAAGAGTGACAATTTTGGAAAAAAAAACAATATTTTGTACTTTTTGCTATAATAAATATCCTCAATTTTTTTTAAAAAAAGCATTTTTTTCCTCCTATACGTATTCTTCTGCATATTTTTGGTCATAAATATCGCAATAAGCGCATATTGGTTGGTTTGCTCAGAAGTTATAGCGTCTACAAAATAGGGGATAGATTTATGGCATTTTTATTATTATTTTTTTCTAGTAATGGCAGCGATCTGCGATTTTTATCGGGACTATGACATTGCGACTGACACATCGGACACTTTTGACACATTTTTGAAACCATTGACAATTATACAGCAGAGCTATAAAAATGCCCTGATTAATGTATAAATGTCACTGGCAGGGAAGGGGTTAACACTAGGGGGCGATCAAGGGGTTAAGTGTGTTCCCTGACTGTGTGTTCTAACTGTGGGGGGAGGGGACTGACTCTAGGAGATGACAGATCGTTGTTCCTAGCTCTGAGGAACTCACGATCTGCCTCTCCTCTCCTCACAGAATAGGGATTTGTGTGTTTACACACGTCCCTGTTCTGCCTCTCGTGCCCACGACCACCGGCCACGAGCATCGGCTCCCCCGCAGTGCAGCGGGCGCCTGCTATCCCGCTTAAAGGAGCCGATCTACAGCTACGACGGCTCGCGGGATCGTGCCGACCTGCCGCAGTATAATGACGGCGGCTGGTCAGCAAATGGTTAAATCAATGGTTGGTTAAATAGATTGTAAACCTTAAAAAAAAGACCTGCAAGACAAAGGCGTCATGTGCGGTGGGCATCGCATCCTCGCCGATTATAAAATACTTACCTTAGATCGAAGCTGTTGCAGCGGTCCCGGCACACCACTGTGACCGGCGACATGTCTCCCGGAGTTACTTCCGGGTTCACAGGCTACGCTGCTGTGATTGGCCGGACCTGCATTGGCTCAATTCCCACGCATGTGTGCGGGAGCCACCGGTCATACCACAGGCCCACAAAAAACGGGAACCAGCGGGCCGCTTCTTCAGTGCGCATGTGCCGATGACGTCATCACATGTGGATACAACGAATAATCTCCCAAACCGTGCAAGTTTAGGTGAAATTCACGGCACCTACAGGTAAGCTTATTACAGGCCTTACTATAGGCTTACCTGTAGGTACAAGTGGTGTAACCAGGTTTACAAACACTTTTATTGTGTTGGCTTAATTAACTTGTGTTCTTCAATGTCTCCTGTACTCATAAATGTACGAGTATGATCTCAGGTATTAGTATGAAGCCATGTCTGCATGTCTGATGAAGGAAAACAAGGGGCCTATTTTTAGTTTAAATTGTTGGACGATTGTGACGATCATTAATCCAACCGCTACAAATTCCGGCTGTGATTTAACACAGTGATTTCCTATGACCGTCAGCTCCACCTAGTGACCATAATGAGGTCATTTTCCTGAAATACCTCATTTGGTAAAAATAGCGCAATACCACATTATGGCCATTAGATGGAGCCAAAGAAATCAGAGTATGAAATAAAATATGGCCAATGTTCATCACAGCCGGGGCGAATGCCGGTCACTTTCCTTCATTTATTTTTTTTAAATAGACCTCTAAATGTTTGTGAAAGCTTCCACCACAAAATGTACTCAGCCAATGAAACGCAAGGTCTCCATTTTTATTTTTCTTGTTCTTCTCTCTTTATTTGCAGAATGGACATGGTACAGTAAGATATGTGACTGGTAGACAATGTAACATCTTGAGAAAGGTCCAGTCACTGATTTCGGGAGAGCTTAGTACATCGTATTGATGTGAGTCCAACAAAAGCTACATTGTTAGAGAACAGAAGACATTCGATGTCCAGAACACAAAGATAACCGATAACAATGTCTGCGAGTGAGGCAGAAAAAGGGGACCCCTTAGGTGCCCCAAATAGTGAGAAGCCGGGAGGGCCGACAGTTACAAGAAGAGGGTCACATTTGGAGTAGAAAGGAAATGTAAGGTGTTAAAGCTTCGGTGAGCTGTAATAAAGGGGATGTGTGAGAGAAGGCAGCCATTTTTATTTTTCTCCTGCTATTACTGGCCAACACGGTACAAGACTTCATCCATGTCTTTGGTGATCTCTGATCTCCTTATCAACTGATGAAGATCAGCCATGGAGTATATCTGAGGTGTATATCAGGGTGTGCTTCTTCCCCATATGAGAGCTGTGATGTCCAGCAACATTCATATAGAAGACATTTCCCACACTCAAGGCACTAATACACCTCAAGGGTTGTGTGGGATCCCTGATGTACAGGAAGACAGGACTTCAGTGAGGAACAATTCCCTCACTCAGGACAGGAATACGGCTTCTCCCCGTGTGAAAACTCTGATGTCTGTAAAGATCGGACTTCACTGAAAAACATTTCCCACACTCAGGACAGGAATACGGCTTCTCCCCCGTGTGAGATCTCTGATGTGTGGAAAGATTGGACTTCAGTGAAAAACATTTCCCGCACTCAGGACAGGAATATGGCTTCTCCCCCGTGTGAGATCTCTGATGTGTGGAAAGATGGGACTTCTGTGAAAAACATTTCCCGCACTCAGGACAGGAATACGGCTTCTGCCCTGTGTGAGATCTCTGATGTGTGCAAAGATTGGACTTCACTGAAAAACATTTCCCGCATTCAGGACAGGAATACGACTTTTCCCCCGTGTGAAATCTCTGATGTGTTTTAAGAGTGGACTTCACTGAAAAACATTTCCCGCACTCAGGACAGGAATATGGCTTCTCCCCCGTGTGAGTTCTATTATGCACATTAAGTTTGGAATTAGAAGGGAAACACTTCCCGCACTCAGGACAGGAATACGGCTTCTCCCCTGTGTGAGATCTTATATGGACATTAAGTTTGGATTTATAACGGAAACACTTCCCGCACTCAGTACAGGAAAGTCTCTTCTCTGTTGGAAGGACGGCACCGTCCCTCACAGTCTGAGGTTCCTCAGGATAAGAGGAATACGATGGTCCATCTACACTGTGTGGTGCCGGATGGACATTTGAGGTAGTCGGGTTTTCTCCTGGACTATACTGTGTGATGTCCTCATCTTCTACTTTACAGTCTGGAGACAAAGTGAGACAATCCTCTGAGGTTTTCCTCATCTCCCGTCCATCTACTAAAATAGGAATAAAAAGATTATTACTAGACATGAGCAGATTGGTTCCCCTAAACCAGGACTCCGCCCACATCAGGCAGCTTTGTCTCTGAGGATCTTACAATTCCCCCCTCAAGGTAACTAGTAAATGGGTCCTCTGATCTCCTACCAGTTAATTTCTTTATTCATGGACCTTAGTCAGAGAGTGAGGAAACAACGAGAACTGTCTTTTATAGGAGTGACAGTGATGAGGGGATTATAGGACGAGTGTCCCCACCCCCTTCTATCACTCATTGCCATCTTCCCAACACAAGAAGTCCTGCACTTCCTTATTTAGTCCATGATTTAGTCATGAATAACAGCGGGGCTGAGCCCCACCAGAGGTCAGAGAGTGAGGATGGGGGGAGAACAACCAAGATGAAGACTGGACTGATCCTGAAGACCACCATCATTGGGTTATTGACTCCTCCCTCATTATCACTTTCTGTTTAAGGTTCCAAAGTATGAGGATGTTATCACATTATTATCACCATGTAAAAGTCTGTGCTCCAATCACATCATCAGATATCAAATGTGCAGCTGGTAGAAAATGGGTGTAAGAAAAGAGAATACATATTATTCCTGAGATCTAATCATGTCAGACTACGAATGGGTCAGCTCCATCCCTCTGATCCGCACAGGACAACCCCCTGCTTAAATAAAAGGAGGACCTCCCTATATCCCCATGTTCCTTTTTTGTCCTCGCTCCAGGGACAGCAATCCTGCTACTAATAAGTGAAAATCCCTACCTCTCATACCTGGTTTGAATTCTCCAGGTGGAAGGCTCCTGGACAGAGGTAAATCTTTTCCTGCAGAAGTGCCCTGGTGCCCGGGCAGATATATGCAGCCTAAATGGTGCTTCTGACGGTCCGTGGTGAGTGGTGGCATGGCTTTTTTCCCCAATTCTCCGCTCCTTGCTGGGCGTTGGTGGGGTTCTGGGACCAGGGGAGAGCAGTTTCCTGGGCCTGTTCCTGGTCCTGCCCTGTTGCAATGTGGCGGCGGTGACACTTCTGGCAGAGATGTCCTCACTTCCGGGAGGGCGGAGTGCCATTTTCCAGAGTGCCAGACGCTGCCTAGTGTAGGTTCCGCCCTGGGGGTGGGAGTTTCCACTCAAATAGGAGGAAGGTCAGCTATCTATAGGGGACATGCTGTATATGCAGCCAACCACAGGTAAGTGAGTTTCTTGCCAGCAGCCGCGTGGTTGCGCTGCCTATAAGGGTGGTGGCGATGAAAAGCCATGCTGACCCCTTCTTTATAATAGCAAAGGGGTTTACAATGAGTTCTCCAAGACCTGAAGGTGAGGCACGAAGATCGGACTCCTCCAGGTAGGGGGAAGGCTTGATGACAATTGCACCCCTTTTGTTTTTCTTGCAGAAAAGAGTGCTAAGACCTATTTTTTTCCTATCACCTGCAGGGGAAAATATAAATCAAAGTCCATGCGTTTATCGCCAGGAACTTCTGGTCACCGTTCTGCCTCTCGGTGAGAAACTGGCCATGGTTCAGGAAGCTCCAGAAGGGTGCGCTCTCGGTCTCCTGTTCATCATTCTTCAGGATCTGCTAGGCGTTCTGCCCCAAAGCCAGCTGCAGGGGTCTGCTGGTAATGCGGTTCGCCCACCATTGCGTCAAAATTGGTGTGTGAAGAGTGTTTTAAAGAAGCAGCACAAGACAGAGTGGCGAGTCTCAGTAGGTGCAGGAGTATATCCATCGGGCAGTGGCAGAGGGCCTTAAAGAGGTCTTGGTAAAGCCATCTTTAAGGGGACTAGGTCCCTTGACTGAGACTCAGGATGTGTCGCCACCACCAGAACCTGTCTAGGGGGGAGGCAGGATCATCTCCAGAAGAGGAGGATCAGGAGGAGTCAAATGCCTTTAATTTTTCTCTGGTACCTGCTTTTGTCACGGCTGTGAAGCAGGCGATCACCTGGGAGGAGGAGCCATCTCATCCTCCACAGAAGATAAGGAAGTATTTTCCCAATTTAAAGAAGGTGTTGATTAATTTTCCTGTTATGCATGAGATCCAGGAATTGATGGAGAAGTGGCCGAAACCAGACAAGACAACACAAGTCTGCAGAATAGGATTGCAAAACTCTACCCGTTTCGTTCTGAGGACTTGGAGATATGGTAGAGTGCTCCAAAGGTACCTCTCCAGAGATTAGCACGGCATGTGACACTGCCGCTTGATGATTCTGTAGCGTTCTGTGATGTAATGGACAGAAGGTTGGATGCAGAGCTCAAAACAGTCTACTAACAGTCTACCTCTAAGCAAGGGCAGCCTGTAAGACTACAGCAGCCTTCGTGTCAGTGGCCAGAGCTTTAACAGCTTGGATGTTGCAGTTAAAGGAGTTGGAGAGTGGGCAAGAGTCTTTCCTTTCAACATTAGCAGACCTTAAATCAGCAGCAGATTATGTGGCTGAAGCAGCCAGTGGACCTTGTTCGGTTGTTGGCCAGAGTGATGGCGCATTCTGTGGCAGCCAAAAGAGCTCTGTGGTTGCAACACTGGACGGCAGATAGTGCATCTAAACGGGGCCTTTGCTCAGTGTCATATGTCGGTAAGGTCTTGTTTGGCAAGACTCTGGAAGAAGCCATCCAGCGTGTAACAGGCAGAAAGTCGGGGCTTAAAAGTCGGGGCTTATCCCGCAAGAAAGGAGGAAGAGGCAGCAGACCTTTCATCCCACTGGGAGATCAAGGGGACAGTTCCAAGAGGCAAGGTCTTATCGGCCCGGAAAGGAGTTTCTGCGACAGCCCTGATGGGTTTCCCAATCTGCTAACAAAGGTCAGAAGCCCAAGTTTACCCAAGGTGCAAAGACTACAGAGGGATATTTTTGAAGGTCGGCCCGTCCAGTGGTGAGAAATGGATATCGACTAGAATGGGAACACCATCCTCCGGGGAATCATTTTGTAAAAACTCACCTGCGCTCCAGGAAGGTAGAGAGGAACACACTAGAGGCCTACATTCAAGATCTTTTGAGTGTGGGAGCAGTTGTGTCAGTTCAACAAAAGCCAGCTGATTCCCTCACAAAGGTTGGAATATCTCGGGGTCTTATTCGACACAGTGGTGGGAAAAGTGTTCCTTCCGAAGAAGATATCCCTCTTAACCTCGACAGTCCGTGCTCTGAAGATTATTTTTTCAGTATCAGCGAGGCATTGTATGAGGGTCTTTGGCTGATGAACGCAGCAGTGCCCACAGTGGTTTGGGTACGATGGCATCTCAGACACCTTTAGTTTGCTTTCCTCCAGCACTGGGACAGAAGTTCTCTATGTCAGCAAATAGTGCTGCCCCATTTTGTCAAGCAAACTCTGACATGGTGGACTAAACCATCCAACCTAAAGCAAAGCCTTCCGCTTTTAGTCACACAAGTGATCACACTTACTTCCGACGTGAGCCTAAAGGGTTGGGGAGCGCACTGTCAGGACCAGATGGCCCAAGGAAGATGGGAAGGAGTGATTCCTTATTCCTCCAATTGTCTGGAGTTGATGGCAGCACAAGAACCTTTGCTGGCTTTAGCGCCATTACTTCAGGGCCATCATGCAAGGATTCTAACGGACAACAGAACAGCAGTAGCACATGTCCAATCAGGGAGGAACAAGGAGTCTACCTCTTCTGCAGATTGTAGCGCAGATCTTTCATTGGGCAGAGGGCAGTCTGTTGTTCTTATCAGCCTCTTACCTTCCGGGGGTACAGAATACAAGAGCAGACACCTTAAGCAGACACTTTCTGGATCAGAACAAACGGATGTTGAATCCGAAGTTTCTCCTATGACTATTCGCTCAGTGGGGCACACCAGAGGTGCACTTAATGGTTTCTCAATGTCCAGTTGCCGGTGTTTTTCCTCCAGGTTCTTCCATCCCAGAGCCAGGGGTCAAGATGCGCTGAAATTTCCAGATGGTATATGTTTTTCCCCCAACTTCCTTAATCCTGAAGACGCTACTCAAAATTCGTCAGGAGGATGTGATGGCCATTGTGATCGCCCCATTCTGGCCCACCTGTCCATGGTTCCCGCTGCTAAAGCAGTTACTTAAACTTCCACCGGTGGCACTTCCAAAGGTCAGAGATCTTCTTCTCCAGGGCGGCATGCTGCACTCCAATGTGGCTCGGCTCAATTTGACGCTTGGTTATTGTAAGGCACAGGCTTTCCCAGATGGGCATAACAGAGGGGTTCAAAAGGCATTGCTGAGATCTCGGAAAATATCATCAAACTCTACGTACTACAGAGTGTGGAAAAAGTTCTTTGAGGTGACAGCAGTTAATCAGTTCAATCCTGAGTCTCCTTCACGGAACGATGTCTTGGAGTTCTTGCAGTCAGCCCTAGACAAAGGACTTACAATACAGTAAGGGTCCAGCTGTTGGCCATTTCAGCTTTAACAGGAGTTCGTTGGGCAGAAGATCCTTTGGTGGCACGTTTTATACGGGCAGCCCCAAAGTTGAGGCCACCAATTAGACCTTTTTTTCCAAAATGGGATCTACCGCTAGTTCTTCGAGCATTATTGAGAGAGCTCTTCTGGTCGGATGAAGACATCTTGTTATTCTTCATGACCTTGAAGGCGGTCTTTTAAAAGAGCAACAACAACAATCAGGCGTGTTTCAGAAATCCAAGCTTTTTCAGCTAGATCAGGACAGAGTGATTCTTGGGCCAATGCCGTCTTTTCTTCTGAAGGTGGCTTTTCCTTTTCATATAAATTGAGAAGTGGTGCTGCCTTCATTGTCTTCAGTCTCGGAACAAGAAAATTGGTCAAGGGTGGATGTATTCCAGGTCATTTCCACGTATCTGAGCAGAACGGAGGAGTTCAGAGTAGTGGATAACTTGTTCATCCTACCAGTAGGCCCTAGGAAAGGTCAAGTGGCCTCACCTAGAATCCTTTCCTCGTAGATAGTCCAGATCATAAAACGAGCATATGCAGCTTCAGGTCTTCTCCATCCAGAGGAGGTTTGGGCACATTCGATAAGGGCTTCATGGGCAAGTCATGCCAGGGTTCCGGCAGAAGTGGTATGTAAGGCTGCCGGCTGGAAGTCCCCTAACACTTTCATCGCCCATTACCGTTTTAATGTAATGTACGGTCCTTCACAGGCTTTGGACACTTCGGTGGATGCTTCCACCCTTTCCGTTTGATGTTATTTCTTTTGCATTCAATCTGTGTGGTGTTTTATTTTTCGGTTTTTGATCCCGCCCTTTTCTTGTTTGAATACTAATCATTTCCCATTCGTAGGTTGACATGATTAGCTCCAGGAATACGGAAAATTGTTGCCATACTTACCGTAATTTTCCTTTCCTGGGAGCTCATCATGTCAGCCTAGGGTTTCCCGCTCTGGTGTTCCGTCGCGAGGAGTGTTAGGAACATGGGGGTATAGGGAGGTCCTCCTTTTATTTAAAGTGGATGTAAACCCATTACTCATGATTCTAAACTATTGCCATCATACTAAAGTATATATGTATACATCTCCTGCATGTATCTCTACCTGTTAAAATTCACCCCTTCTTCACACGGAGCCCCGCATATCTCCGGATTCGATGGGTGGGTCTATGCTCCGGCGCTCGGTGGGCGGAGTCATGACATCACTAGACTCCCCGCCCACCTCTACACTCCCCTTGGCCAGCCAGCGTCACGAGGACGGACCTCGCACTTGTTATGATGAGAAGTGCGTGCACAGGGGACACAGAGTATGTTCTGGACAGGAGCAGAGCACGCTCACGGGCCCCCGTGACTCCTGCGCATGTAGAAGGACTTCCCTTACCCACACAAATGACTATTATTTATATTAGGAGCTTATTAGGAGTTATAAGGCAAAAAACCCTGAAATGTGTGAAAAATAATTCATTAAAGCGCACTCTGTAGTGCCTTATAACGAGCAGCTCCTGCGCTTGTGCCACACTCTTAGAACACAGGCTGTAGTGCAGATTTCGGGATAGCTGTGAGACGCTGTGAGAGGGGGATGGGAGGCTGGGTCTGCTCCTGCATGACATAAGGAAATGAGCCGTTACTCACAGCACGGGGAAGAAACCGGCACACATTTATCTGTGTGCAAAGAGAAGAGGATTAACTCTTTGTGGCAAGACTGGGCACAGATGACATGACATCCTCTACTCTACCAGGTAGAAGTCTTCATAAAAAAAAAAAATTGGTGTTTACATCCACTTTAAGCAGGGGGTTGTCTTGTGGGGGTCAGAGGGGTGGAGCTAACTCATTCCTAGACTGACATGATGAGCTTCCAGGAAAGGAAAATTACGTTAAGAATGAAAAAATTTTACGTAGTTTATAGGGGAGAGAGCAGAAGTCAGGAGTATGAAATGTACAAAATATTGTATATATTGCAGGGGTCAGGAGTATGTAATGTACAATATAGAGTATATAGTGCAGGGGTCAGGATTATGTAATGTACAATATAGAGTATATAGTGCAGGGGTCAGGAGTATGTAATGTACAATATAAATTATACAGTATAAGGGTTACACCTGCATGTCTGTTTTCACGGACTCCACTTGCTCAGCAGGGATCGCACTTTTAATCTCCTCACTGTGGAGAGACGGACCTGTCAGATCTCTGCTCTCCTTTATGGGGGATTGGATGAAAACAGATCAGCCTGTCTGTTTTCATCTGATCTGATCCGCCAGTCGGTTGCAAAATAGGGTTTCCACCACTGACATTCATCGCTCCATAGAGATGCATGGAGCTTCCATTCAGGTCCACCTGAAAAACTGACAGTCGGACCTGAACAGTCCGTATGTGTGAAAGAGCCCTCAGGATCAAGACTCATAATATTGGTATTCAGTAATCAGTGGCAACAGGCTGATATCACCCAGTCCTTGCCCCTCTCTGGACCAATCAGTGAGCAGTATGGGCGGAGGAATCTATTTAGTGTTAATGATACACCTGTACTGATCTCTGTAGATGTGTCCTCCTCCATAAATGTTGTCGTTATTCCATCCTCCTCCATAGACTGCTGATCATCCTTCATATACGTCTCTTCTTCTTCTTCTACTTTGACCTCAACTTTAGGATCTCTCAGGTTTCCACTCTGAATATATAATAAAAATGACATCAATGGTAACAATGTAGATAATGTACAGATCCTAATGATACTATCAGTGATTGTTCCTCATCTACCTGATGATGTTGAGGGATGGTGTGACCTTCCTGTGTGGAATCCCGGGAATACAGAGGACGGGGACATCTCTCTGGTGGGTTCCCATTACTGGATCCATCTGTAGGAAACACACACACTGACTGAATACATTGTTTCTATGTGTTTATCAGATGATGGGGGATCTAGGTGGAGCCTCCGTACTGCTCTCTCCTTTACAATAAAGTCTCCTCTTACCCGGTGATGTGAGGGGCGGCTGATTGTCCATCATGACGTCCTTGTAGAGATCCTTGTGTCCTTCTAAATACTCCCACTCCTCCATGGAGAAATAGACAGTGACATCCTGACACCTTATAGGAACCTGACACACACAATGATACAGTCACCATCCAGACACATCCCTTGTCTGTTACTGGATAATGTCCCAGAATTCCCAGAATCCTCCTCACCTCTCCTGTCAGCAGCTCCATCATCTTCTGGGTGACTTCTAGAATCTTCTGCATGTTGTGTCTCTCAGGTTTTAGGGAGTCACATGGAGGCACTGTGATGGTCATATGATCACCTGACTTCACAAGAGGAAATCTCTGTATTGAGGAACCAATAGGAATATCATGTTAGACTCCCAGAATCCTCCTCACCTCTCCGGTCAGGTCTGTGTTTTATTACTAGAGATAATAGTGATGTCATGTGACCTCCCAGAATCCTCCTCACCTCTGCAGTTAGCAGGTAGATGATCTCCAGGGTGAGGTTTAGTATCTTCTCAGTCATGTGACTCCAGTCCTTCTCCATCCTCATTGGTGCCGTCATTTCATCTATACAGGTCTCCTTGTAGATGGATAACCTTGGGAAATTAAAGTAAAAATTATTTGGATGGTATTGGTCATACAAAAAAAAAGGATGTGGATGTGAGGGGAGGAGGATGGGGGGAGGAGGATGGGGGGAGGAGGATGAGGGGAGGAGGATGGGGGGAGGAGGATGGGGGGAGGAGGATGAGGGGAGGAGGATGAGGGGAGGAGGATGGGGGGAGGAGGATGAGGGGAGGAGGATGGGGGGAGGAGGATGAGGGGAGGAGGATGAGGGGAGGAGGATGGGGGGAGGAGGATGAGGGGAGGAGGATGAGGGGAGGAGGATGAGGGGAGGAGGATGGGGGGAGCAGGATGGGGGGAGGAGGATGGGGGGAGCAGGATGGGGGGAGGAGGATGGGGGGAGGAGGATGGGGGGAGGTTGCTGTACATTGAAGGACTACTACCCCCATGGGAACACATTTTGTTTGAACTGTTTAGTGTTGTCAGGACTACTGGGGTTAAAAATAATTCCTAAGGCCTTTATATCATTTATTATTCATATATATTCTATGAACAACTCAGAGGCCATGTTGTTACATTTTTTTTGCTCTCTCTAAAGTTTTAACTAATTTCACTGTCTTTAGAGAAAAGATTTTTTTTCTAAGAATCTCCAAGGCTCCTTGTATATCAGCCTGAGTTGTAAATTATGAATCCTTGTCAGTTAACCAGTTAAGGCATTAGCCAAGTAGGCCCAATGCTATGGTAAGATAAGGGACCCCTAAGTTTCAAATAACAGACATGAATGTAGAAGAGAATATTAACCAATTATGGTTTTACGAAACTTTGTATTATTTACTGCATAAATAATCATATTAAACAATAATCCCCAATATATATAAGTTCATTATATTGAAGTAATTATATGCATGATTAAGCGAATAATTTTACATATATTGGTTTATGTATTTTAATAATAATTTTTCTTTCATAATATATTCATAATGTATTGTTTAGGTATTCATAAACCATTAATGCATATATACAGTGGGGACAGAAAGTATTCAGACCCCCTTACATTTTTCACTCTTTGTTATATTGCAGCCATTTGCTAAAATCATTTAAGTTCATTTTTTTCCTCATTAATGTACACACAGCACCCCATATTGTACACACAGCGCCCCATATTGTACACACAGCCCCCCATATTGTACACACAGCACCCCATATTGTACACACAGCTCCCCATATTGTACACACAGCACCTCATATTGTACACACAGCACCCCATATTGTACACACAGCCCCCCATATTGTACACACAGCACCCCATATTGTACACACAGCCCCCCATATTGTACACACAGCACCCCATATTGTACACACAGCTCCCCATATTGTACACACAGCCCCCCATATTGTACACACAGCACCCCATATTGTACACACAGCCCCCCATATTGTACACACAGCACCCCATATTGTACACACAGCCCCCCATATTGTACACACAGCACCCCATATTGTACACACAGCACCCCATATTGTACACACAGCACCCCATATTGTACACACAGCACCTCATATTGTACACACAGCACTCCATATTGTACACACAGCACCCCATATTGTACACACAGCACCTCATATTGTACACACAGCACCTCATATTGTACACACAGCGCCCCATATTGTACACACAGCGCCCCATATTGTACACACAGCCCCCCATATTGTACACACAGCACCCCATATTGTACACACAGCCCCCCATATTGTACACACAGCCCCCCATATTGTACACACAGCCCCCCATATTGTACACACAGCCCTCCATATTGTACACACAGCACCCCATATTGTACACACAGCACCCCATATTGTACACACATCACCCCATATTGTACACACAGCACCCCATATTGTACACACAGCACCCCATATTGTACACACAGCCCCCCATATTGTACACACAGCACCCCATATTGTACACACAGCACTCCATATTGTACACACAGCACCCATATTGTACACACAGCCCCCCATATTGTACACACAGCACCTCATATTATACACACAGCACCCCATATTGTACACACAGCACCCCATATTGTACACACAACACCCCATATTGTACACACAACACCCCATATTGTACACACAGCACCCCATATTGTACACACAACACCCCATATGTACACTCACAACACCCCATATTTGTACACACAGCACCCCATATTGTACACACAGCACCCCATATTGTACACACAGCACTCCATATTGTACACACAGCCCCCCATATTGTACACACAGCCCCCCATATTGTACACACAACACCCCATATTGTACACACAGCACCTCATATTGTACACACAACACCCCATATTGTACACACAGCACCCCATATTGTACACACAGCACCCCATATTGTACACACAGCACTCCATATTGTACACACAGCCCCCCATATTGTACACACAGCCCCCCATATTGTACACACAGCACCCCATATTGTACACACAGCACCTCATATTGTACACACATCACCCCATATTATACACACAGCCCCCCATATTGTACACACAGCACCCCATATTGTACACACAGCACCCCATATTGTACACACAGCACCTCATATTGTACACACATCACCCCATATTGTACACACAGCCCCCCATATTGTACACACGGCCCCCCATATTGTACACACAGCCCCCCATATTGTACACACAGCACCCCATATTGTACACACAGCCCCCCATATTGTACACACAGCACCTCATATTATACACACAGCACCCCATATTGTACACACAGCCCCCCATATTGTACACACAGCACCTCATATTGTACACACAGCCCCCCATATTGTACACACAGCCCCCCATATTGTACACACAGCACTCCATATTGTACACACAGCACCCCATATTGTACACACAGCCCCCCATATTGTACACACAGCACCCCATATTGTACACACAGCACCCCATATTGTACACACAGCACCCCATATTGTACACACAGCCCCCCCATATTGTACACACAGCACCCCATATTATACACACAGCCCCCCATATTGTACACACAGCCCCCCATATTGTACACACAGCCCCCCATATTATACACACAGCCCCCATATTGTACACACAGCCCCCATATTGTACACACAGCCCCCCATATTATACACACAGCACCCCATATTGTACACAACAGCACCCCATATTATACACACAGCCCCCCATATTGTACACACAGCACCCCATATTGTACACACAGCCCCCATATTGTACACACAGCACTCCCATATTGTACACACAGCCCCCATATTGTACACACATCCCCCCATATTGTACACACAGCACCCCATATTGTACACACAGCCCCCCATATTGTACACACAGCCCCCATATTGTACACACAGCACCCATATTGTACACACAGCCCCCCATATTGTACACACAGCACCCCATATTGTACACACATCACCCCATATTATACACACAGCCCCCCATATGTACACACAGCACCCCATATTGTACACACAGCCCCCATATTGTACACACAGCACCTCATATTGTACACACATCACCCCATATTGTACACACGGCCCCCCATATTGTACACACGGCCCCCATATTGTACACACAGCCCCCCATATTGTACACACAGCACCCATATTGTACACACAGCCCCCATATTGTACACACAGCACCTCATATTATACACACAGCACCCCATATTGTACACACAGCCCCCCATATTGTACACACAGCACCTCATATTGTACACACAGCCCCCCATATTGTACACACAGCCCCCATATTGTACACACAGCCCCCCATATTGTACACACAGCACCTCATATTGTACACACAGCCCCCCATATTGTACACACAGCCCCCCATATTGTACACACAGCACCCCATATTATACACACAGCCCCCCATATTGTACACACAGCACCCATATTGTACACACAGCCCCCCATATTATACACACAGCCCCCATATTGTACACACAGCCCCCATATTGTACACACAGCACCTCATATTATACACACAGCACCCCATATTGTACACACAGCCCCCATATTGTACACACAGCACCTCATATTGTACACACAGCCCCCCATATTGTACACACAGCCCCCCCATATTGTACACACAGCACTCCATATTGTACACACAGCACCCCATATTGTACACACAGCACCCCATATTGTACACACAGCCCCCATATTGTACACACAGCACCCCATATTGTACACACAGCCCCATATTGTACACACAGCACCCATATTGTACACACAGCACCCCATATTATACACACAGCCCCCCATATTGTACACACAGCCCCCCATATTATACACACAGCCCCCCATATTGTACACACAGCCCCCCATATTGTACACACAGCCCCCCATATTATACACACAGCACCCCATATTGTACACACAGCACCCCATATTATACACACAGCCCCCCATATTGTACACACAGCCCCCATATTGTACACACAGCACTCCATATTGTACACACAGCCCCCCATATTATACACACAGCACCCCATATTGTACACACAGCACTCCCATATTGTACACACAGCACTCCATATTGTACACACAGCACCCCATATTGTACACACAGCACCCCATATTGTACACACAGCACCCCATATTGTACACACAGCACTCCATATTGTACACACAGCACTCCATATTGTACACACAGCACCCCATATTGTACACACAGCCCCCATATTGTACACACAGCACCCCATATTGTACACACAGCACTCCATATTGTACACACAGCACCTCATATTGTACACACAGCCCCCCATATTGTACACACAGCACTCATATTGTACACACAGCCCCCCATATTGTACACACAGCCCCCCCATATTGTACACACAGCACCCCATATTGTACACACAGCCCCCCATATTGTACACACAGCCCCCATATTATACACACAGCACCCCATATTGTACACACAGCACCTCATATTGTACACACAGCACCCCATATTGTACACACAGCACCCATATTGTACACACAGCACTCCATATTGTACACACAGCACCTCATATTGTACACACAGCCCCCCATATTGTACACACAGCACCCATATTGTACACACAGCACCTCATATTGTACACACAGCCCCCCATATTGTACACACAGCCCCCCATATTGTACACACAGCACCCCATATTGTACACACAGCCCCCCATATTGTACACACAGCCCCCCATATTATACACACAGCAACCCCATATTGTACACACAGCACCTCATATTGTACACACAGCACCCCATACTGTACACACAGCCCCCCATATTGTACACACAGCACCTCATATTGTACACACAGCACCTCATATTGTACACACAGCTCCCCATATTGTACACACAGCCCCCCATATTGTACACACAGCCCCCCATATTATACACACAGCACCCCATATTGTACACACAGCACTCCCATATTGTACACACAGCACTCCATATTGTACACACAGCACTCCATATTGTACACACAGCACCTCATATTGTACACACAGCACCTCATATTGTACACACAGCCCCCATATTGTACACACAGCACCCCATATTGTACACACAGCCCCCCATATTGTACACACAGCACCTCATATTGTACACACAGCACCCCATATTGTACACACAACACCTCATATTGTACACACAGCCCCCATATTGTACACACAGCACCCATATTGTACACACAACACCTCATATTGTACACACAGCACCCCATATTGTACACACAGCACCCCATATTGTACACACAACACCTCATATTGTACACACAGCCCCCCATATTGTACACACAGCACCTCATATTGTACACACAGCACCCCATATTGTACACACATCACCCCATATTGTACACACAGGCACCCATATTGTACACACAGCACTCCATATTGTACACACAGCCCCCCATATTGTACACACAGCCCCCCATATTGTACACACAGCACCTCATATTGTACACACAGCCCCCCATATTGTACACACAGCCCCCCATATTGTACACACAGCACCCCATATTGTACACACAGCACCCCATATTGTACACACAGCCCCCCATATTGTACACACCGCACCCCATATTGTACACACAGCACCCCATATTATACACACAGCACCCATATTGTACACACAGCCCCCCATATTGTACACACAGCACTCCATATTGTACACACCAGCACCCCATATTGTACACACAGCCCCCCATATTGTACACACAGCACCCCATATTGTACACACAGCCCCCCATATTGTACACACAGCACCCCATATTGTACACACAGCACTCCATATTGTACACACAACACCCCATATTGTACACACAGCACCCCATATTGTACACACAGCACCCCATATTGTACACACAGCCCCCCATATTGTACACACAGCCCCCCATATTGTACACACAGCACTCCATATTGTACACACAACACCTCATATTGTACACACAGCACTCCATATTGTACACACAGCCCCCCATATTGTACACACAGCACCCCATATTGTACACACAGCCCCCCATATTGTACACACAGCCCCCCATATTGTACGCACAGCCCCCCATATTGTACACACAGCACCTCATATTGTACACACAGCACCTCATATTGTACACACAGCCCCCCATATTGTACACACAGCACCCCATATTGTACACACAGCCCCCCATATTGTACACACAGCCCCCCATATTGTACACACAGCACCCCATATTGTACACACAGCACCCCATATTGTACACACAGCACCTCATATTGTACACACAGCCCCCCATATTGTACACACAGCACCTCATATTGTACACACATCACCCCATATTGTACACAGCACCCCATATTATACACACAGCCCCCCATATTGTACACACAGCCCCCCATATTGTACACACAGCACCTCATATTGTACACACATCACCCCCCAGCACCCCCATATTATACACACAGCCCCCCATATTGTACACACATCACCTCATATTATACACACAGCCCCCCCCATATTGTACACACATCACCTCATATTGTACACACAGCCCCCCCATATTGTACACACAGCACCTCATATTGTACACACAGCACCTCATATTGTACACACAGCCCCCCATATTGTACACACAGCACTCCATATTGTACACACAGCACCCCCATATTGTACACACAAGCCCCCCCCATATTGTACACACATCACCCCCATATTGTACACACAGCACCTCATATTGTACACACAGCACCCATATTGTACACACAGCACTCCATATTGTACACACAGCACCCCATATTGTACACACAGCACCTCATATTGTACACACAGCACCCTCATATTGTACACACAGCACCCCATATTGTACACACAGCACCCCATATTGTACACACAGCACCCCATATTGTACACACAGCACCTCATATTGTACACACAGCACCCCATATTGTACACACAGCACCCCATATTGTACACACAGCACTCCATATTGTACACACAGCACATCATATTGTACACACAGCACCCCATATTGTACACACAGCACCCCATATTGTACACACAGCACTCCATATTGTACACACAGCACCCCATATTGTACACACAGCACCTCATATTGTACACACAGCACCCCATATTGTACACACAGCACCCCATATTGTACACACAGCACTCCATATTGTACACACAGCACCTCATATTGTACACACAGCACCCCATATTGTACACACAGCACCCCATATTGTACACACAGCACTCCATATTGTACACACAGCACCCCATATTGTACACACAGCACCTCATATTGTACACACAGCACCTCATATTGTACACACAGCACCTCATATTGTACACACAGCCCCCCATATTGTACACACAGCACTCCATATTGTACACACAGCACCTCATATTGTACACACAGCACCCCATATTGTACACACAGCACTCCATATTGTACACACAGCCCCCCATATTGTACACACATCACCCCATATTGTACACACAGCACCTCATATTGTACACACAGCACCCCATATTGTACACACAGCACTCCATATTGTACACACAGCACCCCATATTGTACACACAGCCCCCCATATTGTACACACAGCACTCCATATTGTACACACAGCACCCCATATTGTACACACAGCCCCCCATATTGTACACACAGCACTCCATATTGTACACACAGCACCCCATATTGTACACACAGCACTCCATATTGTACACACAGCACCCCATATTGTACACACAGCACCTCATATTGTACACACAGCACCCCATATTGTACACACAGCACCCCATATTGTACACACAGCACTCCATATTGTACACACAGCACCCCATATTGTACACACAGCACCCCATATTGTACACACAGCACCTCATATTGTACACACAGCACCTCATATTGTACACACAGCCCCCCATATTGTACACACAGCACTCCATATTGTACACACAGCACCCCATATTGTACACACAGCCCCCCATATTGTACACACATCACCCCATATTGTACACACAGCACCTCATATTGTACACACAGCACCCCATATTGTACACACAGCACCCCATATTGTACACACAGCACCCCATATTGTACACACAGCACTCCATATTGTACACACAGCACCTCATATTGTACACACAGCACTCCATATTGTACACACAGCACCTCATATTGTACACACAGCACCCCATATTGTACACACAGCACTCCATATTGTACACACAGCACTCCATATTGTACACACATCACCCCATATTGTACACACAGCACCCCATATTGTACACACTGCCCCTCATATTGTACACACATCACCCCATATTGTACACACAGCACCTCATATTGTACACACAGCACCCCATATTGTACACACATCACCCCATATTGTACACACAGCACCCCATATTGTACACACAGCACTCCATATTGTACACACATCACCCCATATTGTACACACAGCACCTCATATTGTACACACATCACCCCATATTGTACACACAGCACCCCATATTGTACACACAGCACTCCATATTGTACACACAGCACCCCATATTGTACACACATCACCCCATATTGTACACACAGCACCTCATATTGTACACACAGCACCCCATATTGTACACACAGCCCCCCATATTGTACACACATCACCCCATATTGTACACACAGCACCTCATATTGTACACACAGCACCCCATATTGTACACACAGCACTCCATATTGTACACACAGCCCCCCATATTGTACACACAGCCCCCCATATTGACAGAAAAACACAGAATTGTTGACATTTTTGCAGATTTATTAAAAAAGAAAAACTGAACTATCACATGCTCCTAAGTATTCAGACCCTTTGCTGTGACACTCATATATATAACTCAGGTGCTGTCCATTTCTTCTGATCATCCTTGAGATGGTTCTACACCTTCATTTGAGTCCAGCTGTGTTTGATTATACTAATTGGACTTGATTAGGAAAGCCACACACCTGTCTATATAAGACCTTACAGCTCACAGTGCATGTCAGAGCAAATGAGAATCATGAGGTCAAAGGAACTGCCTGAAGAGCTCAGAGACAGAATTGTGGCAAGGCACAGAGCTCAGAGACAGAATTGTGGCAAGGCACAGATCTGGCCAAGGTTACAAAAAATGTTCTGCTGCACTTAAGGTTCCTAAGAGCACAGTGGCCTCCATAATCCTTAAATGGAAGACGTTTGGGATGACCAGAACCCTTCCTAGAGCTGGCCGTCCGGCCAAACTGAGCTATCGGGGGAGAAGAGCCTTGGTGAGAGAGAAGAACCCAAAGATCACTGTGGCTGAGCTCCAGAGATGCAGTCAGGAGATGGGAGAAAGTTGTAGAAAGTCAACCATCACTGCAGCCTCCACCAGTCGGGGCTTTATGGCAGAGTGGCCCGACGGAAGCCTCTCCTCAGTGCAAGACACATGAAAGCCGCATGGAGTTTGCTAAAAAACACCTGAAGGACTCCAAGATGGTGAGAAATAAGATTCTCTGGTCTGATGAGACCAAGATAGAACTTTTTGGCCTTAATTCTAAGCGGTATGTGTGGAGAAAACCAGGCACTGCTCATCACCTGTCCAATACAGTCCCAACAGTGAAGCATGGTGGTGGCAGCATCATGCTGTGGGGGTGTTTTTCAGCTGCAGGGACAGGGCGACTGGTTGCAATCGAGGGAAAGATGAATGTGGCCAAGTACAGGGATATCCTGGATGAAAACCTTCTCCAGAGTGCTCAGGACCTCAGACTGGGCCGAAGGTTTACCTTCCAACAAGACAATGACCCTAAGCACACAGCTAAAATAACGAAGGAGTGGCTTCACAACAACTCCATGACTGATCTTGAATGGCCCAGCCAGAGCCCTGACTTAAACCCAATGGAGTATCTCTGGAGAGACCTAAAAATGGCCGTCCACCAACGTTTACCATCCCCCCTGACAGAACTGGAGAGGATCTGCAAGGAGGAATGGCAGAGGATCCCCAAATCCAGGTGTGAAAAACTTGTTGTATCTTTCCCAAAAAGACTCATCAAAAGGGGCTTCTACTAAATACTGAGCAAAGGGTCTGAATACTTAGGAGCATGTGATATTTCAGGTTTTCTTTTTTAATAAATCTGCAAAAATGTCAACAATTCTGTGGTTTTCTGTCAATATGGGGTGCTGTGTGTACAATATGGGGTGCTGTGTGTACAATATGGGGTGCTGTGTGTACAATATGGGGGGGCAGTGTGTACAATATGGGGCGCTGTGTGTACAATATGGGGCGCTGTGTGTACAATATGAGGTTCTGTGTGTACAATATGAGGTGCTGTGTGTACAATATGGGGGGCTGTGTGTACAATATGGGGGGCTGTGTGTACAATATGGGGGGCTGTGTGTACAATATGAGGTGCTGTGTGTACAATATGGGGGGCTGTGTGTACAATATGGGGGGCTGTGTGTACAATATGGGGTGCTGTGTGTACAATATGGGGTGCTGTGTGTACAATATGGGGTGCTGTGTGTAGAATATGAGGTGCTGTGTGTACAATATGGGGGGCTGTGTGTACAATATGGGGTGCTGTGTGTACAATATGGGGTGCTGTGTGTACAATATGGGGGGCTGTGTGTACAATATGGGGTGCTGTGTGTAGAATATGAGGTGCTGTGTGTACAATATGGGGGGCTGTGTGTACAATATGGGGTGCTGTGTGTACAATATGGGGCGCTGTGTGTACAATATGGGGGGCTGTGTGTACAATATGGGGTGCTGTGTGTAGAATATGAGGTGCTGTGTGTACAATATGGGGGGCTGTGTGTACAATATGGGGTGCTGTGTGTACAATATGAGGTGCTGTGTGTACAATATGAGGTGCTGTGTGTACAATATGGGGGGCTGTGTGTACAATATGGGGTGCTGTGTGTACAATATGGAGTGCTGTGTGTACAATATGGGGGGCTGTGTGTACAATATGGAGTGCTGTGTGTACAATATGGGGGGCTGTGTGTACAATATGGAGTGCTGTGTGTACAATATGGGGGGCTGTGTGTACAATATGGGGTGCTGTGTGTACAATATGGGGTGATGTGTGTACAATATGGGGGGCTGTGTGTACAATATGGGGGGCCGTGTGTACAATATGAGGAGCTGTGTGTATAATATGGGGTGCTGTGTGTACAATATGGGGGGCTGTGTGTACAATATGGGGTGCTGTGTGTACAATATGGGGTGCTGTGTGTACAATATGGGGTGATGTGTGTACAATATGAGGTGCTGTGTGTACAATATGAGGTGCTGTGTGTACAATATGGGGTGCTGTGTGTACAATATGGAGTGCTGTGTGTACAATATGGGGTGCTGTGTGTACAATATGGGGTGCTGTGTGTACAATATGGGGGGCTGTGTGTACAATATGGGGGGCTGTGTGTACAATATGAGGTGCTGTGTGTACAATATGGGGTGCTGTGTGTACAATATGAGGTGCTGTGTGTACAATATGGGGGGCTGTGTGTACAATATGAGGTGCTGTGTGTACAATATGGGGTGCTGTGTGTACAATATGGGGGCTGTGTGTACAATATGAGGTGCTGTGTGTACAATATGGGGGGCTGTGTGTACAATATGAGGTGTTGTGTGTACAATATGGGGTGCTGTGTGTACAATATGGGGTGCTGTGTGTACAATAAAAGGTGTTGTGTGTACAATATGGGGGGCTGTGTGTACAATATGGGGGGCTGTGTGTACAATATGGGGGGCTGTGTGTACAATATGGGAGTGCTGTGTGTACAATACGGGGTGCTGTGTGTACAATATGAGGTGCTGTGTGTACAATATGAGGTGCTGTGTGTATAATATGAGGAGCTGTGTGTACAATATGGGGTGCTGTGTGTACAATATGAGGAGCTGTGTGTACAATATGGGGGGCTGTGTGTACAATATGGGGTGCTGTGTGTACAATATGAGGAGCTGTGTGTACAATATGAGGAGCTGTGTGTACAATATGGGGTGCTGTGTGTACAATATGAGGAGCTGTGTGTACAATATGGGGGGCTGTGTGTACAATATGAGGAGCTTTGTGTACAATATGGGGTGCTGTGTGTACAATATGAGGAGCTGTGTGTACAATATGGGGTGCTGTGTGTACAATATGGGGGGCTGTGTGTACAATATGAGGAGCTGTGTGTACAATATGGGGGGCTGTGTGTACAATATGGGGTGTTGTGTATACAATATGGGGTGCTGTGTGTACAATATGAGGTGCTGTGTACAATATGGGGAGCTGTGTGTACAATATGGGGGGCTGTGTGTACAATATGGGGAGCTGTGTGTACAATATGGGGTGCTGTGTATACAATATGGGGTGCTGTGTGTACAATATGGGGTGCTGTGTGTACAATATGGGGGGCTGTGTGTACAATATGGGGGGCTGTGTGTACAATATGGGGTGCTGTGTGTACAATATGGGGTGCTGTGTGTACAATATGAGGTGCTGTGTGTACAATATGGGGGGCTGTGTATACAATATGGGGTGCTGTGTGTACAATATGGGGGGCTGTGTGTACAATATGGGGTGCTGTGTGTACAATATGGAGTGCTGTGTGTACAATATGAGGTGCTGTGTGTACAATATGGGGGGCTGTGTGTACAATATGGGGGGCTGTGTGTATAATATGGGGGGCTGTGTGTACAATATGGGGTGTTGTGTGTACAATATGGGGGGCTGTGTGTACAATATGGGGGGCTGTGTGTACAATATGGGGTGTTGTGTGTACAATATGGGGGGCTGTGTGTACAATATGAGGTGCTGTGTGTACAATATGGGGGGCTGTGTACAATATGGGGGGCTGTGTGTACAATATGGGGGTGCTGTGTGTACAATATGGGGGGCTGTGTGTACAATATGGGGGGCTGTGTGTACAATATGGGGTGCTGTGTGTACAATATGGGGGGCTGTGTGTACAATATGGGGGGCTGTGTGTACAATATGGAGTGCTGTGTGTACAATATGGGGCGCTGTGTGTACAATATGGGGGGCTGTGTGTACAATATGGAGTGCTGTGTGTACAATATGGGGTGTTGTGTGTACAATATGGGGTGCTGTGTGTACAATATGGGGGGCTGTGTGTACAATATGGGGGGCTGTGTGTACAATATGGGGGGCTGTGTGTACAATATGGGGTGCTGTGTGTACAATATGGGGTGCTGTGTACAATATGGGGGGCTGTGTGTACAATATGGGGTGCTGTGTGTACAATATGGGGTGCTGTGTACAATATGGGGGGCTGTGTGTACAATATGGGGTGCTGTGTACAATATGGGGTGCTGTGTGTACAATATGGGGTGCTGTGTGTACATTAATGAGGAAAAAAAAATCAACTTAAATGATTTTAGCAAATGGCTGCAATATAACAAAAAGAGTGAAAAATTTAAGGGGGTCTGAATACTTTCCGTCCCCACTGTATTATTAAGATAAGGGTTACAAATATGGAATCCTATGAAAAGTTTAAGAGTATAGAAATTATACTGATGTAAAATCCTTGTATTTTGAATAACCGGGAGGTTTTTCTGGTGCCATGACTTAACTTTCAAGGTATGCGAGAAGTTAAGTTAATGACCTTTTCCAAACAGTCTCACAACCGTATTTCTGAGTTTTAGACGCAATGTCTGGAGAGTATGACAGAATTTAGACAGTTCTAAATATTTAATAGTTTCTGTTAAGTCAATGGTCATTCATAAATTGAATTGGACATGGAAAAAAATAACATTTAAACAATATAATTTGTATCCTATACTGCCCAAACTGAAAACTATGTGTAAGGACACTACAATTTCCCTAGAAGGGTTGTACAGGAAATGACGTGTGTTTTGACATCTCTTGTGAAGTGAAAGGCATTTCCACACCCACATTCTAGAGGAATATAGAGGGTTACACATGACAGGGAAGGGAAGATGAAAGAATTTTTGGGAGACGGAAAGAATCTTGGAAGGCGAGAGGATGTTGAGATCTTGAGTACAGAAAAATGTAGGAAGGAGAATCGAAGAAGTCATTTGGACACTCAGTTGATACTTCTAAAAACAAAAGAATCTTAAGCCATGGTAAAGTATTTATGGTTTTATTTTACCTTTTGGGTATTTGAAGTTGTTTTAGCATATGCTTAACTAAACAAATCAATGTTGGTAGTGTCCGTATTGGGAGTGAGTTGAATTTTAACTGCAGTACGAGTTCTTCTTCCTTTTAAACAAAGAGATAAATATCTTGTTATATCTCAACAACACTGACTTAAAAGTATTATGATTGGATTAGTTATAGTATGTGTTGAACCATAGATTCATTCTAAATTTTTTTTTTTTTTTTTTCTGTTAAACTGAATTATGGTAAATTATCAAGTTTGTATATGGTTAACAAAATTGTCCATATACTGTAAAAGAAATTTAAGCTTGAAGTCTATTTGTTTTGAGAAGAATCACAAGTGTTAAAGTCAACACCTAGCCTGTTTACATAAGTCCGTAGAGCCACGGAAAGCTATTTACTAAATGTTACTAAGTTTAAGTTTACTAAGACATAAAATGTTGAAATATGACATTGTGTAACAAGAGCTTGTGGTAAAATTGTATTATTAACTGTATTAACCATATATGATACTTGAAAGTATATATTATCTTTTTGTATTATCACCAAATAGATCTGATGTTATTTCACGTTGAATTTTAGTTAATGAATATATATTTTTAGCACATTGTTGTACTCACTTGTCTTCAAAATAGCACGGATAAATGAACTTGAATTAATTGGCTATATTTGTAGAAAAATGTGAAAATCTCCCAAAACCACAGATTTTGCATAATAATTTGTAATATTTTCAGTATAAACATTCTGACAGTGCTTTATACATTTTGAAGTCCCGGGACCCTCTTGGCTTGCTGGATCATAAATTTCCTTTTCTCTGTTGGGTTTGTTTGGTTTCTGAACTGGATTTGATTAGTGTTAGATCTGCAGACAAGGAATGATAAATATGATCTTTCTTTAGACTTGTTTGCTCCCAGGCCATGCTGTGAGGTCAATGTAGGGCCATCATGATGTCCAGGAAGGGGAACCCAGTGAGATGGTGAGGTGAAGGCTTCCTTCATTTGTTGGAAGGAGTTCTTTAACCACTTATCCACCGGACACTTTAACCCCCTTCCTAACCAGACCAATTTTTAGTGCTCTCACATTTTGAATGACAATTACTCAGTCATGCAACACTGTACCCATATGAAATGTTTGTCTTTTTTTTAACACACAAATAGAGGTTTCTTTTGGTGGTATTTGATTACCTCTGGGTTTTGTTTTTTTTTGCGTTATAAATGAAATAAAAACCAAAAATTCTGTAAAAATATATATTTTTCTTTGTTTCTGTTATAATATTTTGCTAATTAGTAATTTTTCTTCATAAATGTTGGCCCAAATTCATACTGCTACATATCTTGGTAAAAATAACCCAAATCTGTGTGTATTATTTAGTCTTTGTGAAAGTTATAGAGTCTACAAGCTATGGTGCCGATCACTGAAAATTGATCTCACCCTATGTACTGGCGGCTGATCTCATTTCTCATTGAGACCCTAACAAGCCAGGAAAGTACAAATACCCACCAAATGACCCCTTTTTGGAAAGTAGACATTCCAAAGTATTTAGTAAGTGGCGTGGTGAGTTTTTTGAAGTTGTCATTTTTTCCCACAATTCTTTGCAAAATGAATATTTTTTTCACAAAATTGTCATATTAACAGGCTATTTCTCACACACAGCATTTGCATACTTCCAAATACACCCCAAAATACATTCTACTGCTCCTCCTGAGTACAGCGATACCACATGTGTGAGACTTTTACACAGCCTGTCCACATACAGAGGTCAGACATGCAGGGAGCACCATCAGGTGTAGGAGCATAAATTACTCATCTAATTTGACTACCTATTACACTTTTGTAAGGCATTTGTTACTCTTTGCCCAAAAAAATAAATAAAAAAAAGGGGGTATATATGTAGTTAGGGTTTTTTTTTTTCTTCTCTCTCTCTTCCCTTATTTCTTTCTGTTGTCATGCAGTTCCCCCTTGCACCTTTCAGTTCTTCCACCAGCATGAGCCTAACACCACATAACCATGACCATCGCAATACCAGGTAATGGCCAACTTTGGGTAAGAAGATGTGGGAAAAAGAGTGCGTTCTGCCCTGACGAGCGCGCCTACCTGTCTATTGCAGCCCTGGCCGCTCACACTCCTGCTCTAGGAGGTCCAGAGGATTTTTTCCAGGGAAGAAAGTGATTCCTCCAGTCCTGGCAGACCCCAGTACAAAGGGCGCAAATGTACACTTAAGAGAAAGCACACAGCTTCTCCTCTGAGGGCTCAGCTTCCGAAAGGCAAATGTTGGTCATGTGGAGATGACCCTATGCCCGGATTAGAACAGAGGCTGGGGAGGACTGAGAGTCTCTTTCTCTCTCTCTCTCTGTCTCCCTCTCTCTGTGTCTCTCTCTCTTTGTGTCTCTCTCTCTCTGTCTCTCTCTTTGTGTGTCTGTCTCTCTCTGTGTCTCTCGTTGTCTCTCTCTCTGTGTGTGTGTCTCTCTCTCTGTGTCTCTCTCTTTGTGTCTCTCTGTCACTCTTTGTGTGTGTGTGTCTCTCTCTCTGTCTCTCTCTCTCTGTGTCTCTCTCTCTGTCTCTCTCTCTCTGTGTCTCTCTCTGTGTCACTCTCTTTGTGTGTGTCTCTCTCTCTCTCTCTCTGTGTCTCTCACTGTCTCTCTCTTTGTGTCACTCTCTTTGTGTCTCTCTCTCTCTGTGTCTCTCTATCTCTCTCTTTGTGTGTGTCTCTCTCTGTGTCTCTCGCTCACTGTGTCGCTCTCTCTCTCTGTCTCTCTCTTTGTGTCTCTCTCTCTCTCTCTCTCTCTGTCACTCATTGTGTGTGTCTCTCTGTCTGTCTCTCTCTCTGTCTCTCCCTCTGTCTCTCTCTCTCTCTGTCTCTCTCTGTCTCTCTCTCTGTGTGTCTCTCTCTCTGTCTCTCTCTGTCTCTCGCTGTCTCTCTCCGTCTCTCTCTCTCTGTCTCTCTCTCTTTGTCTCTCTCTCATGGCCAGGTATTGGATGCCTTTGCTATTCATACATCCAGAGAGGCAGCATCTCATTCTGAGGAACACTCAATGACAGGTAAGTCTTGCTATAATAGTAATGGGGATAGAAAGGGGGGGGTGAGCAATGTATTACTAGAGGATGGGGGGGGGGGGGGGTTGCCCAGATTTATTTTATTTAAATTTGTTACTCTTTGCCTAAAAAAATAAATAAAAAAAGAGGGGAGTATATATGTAGTTAGGGTTTTTTTTTTCTTCTCTCTCTCTTCCCTTATTTCTCTCTGTTGCCATGCAGTCCCCCTTGTACCTTTCGGTTCTTCCACCAGCATGAGCCTAACACCACATAACCATGACTATCGCATTACCAGGTAATGGCCAACTTTGGGTAAGTAAGAAGATGTGGGGAAAAAGAGTGCGTTCTGCCCTGACGAGGGTGTCTTCTTGTCTATTGCAGCCCTGGCCGCTCACACTCCCGCTCTAGGAGGTCCAGAGGATTTTTTCCAGGGAAAAAAGTGACTCCTCCAGTCCTGGCAGACCCCAGTACAAAGGGCGCAAATGTACGCTTAAGAGAAAGCACACAGCTTCTCCTCTGAGGGCTCAGCACCCGAAAGGCAAATGTTGGTCATGTGGAGATGACCCTATGCCCGGAAAGCTACTTTGCAGCAACTGCTTCAGGCAGCTTGCCAGAAACCAGGAGTACAAGAGTCAGCAGGTGTCAACCTTGCTCAAGAAAGTAGTCCCCAACTCCCTGGCAGAATTTTTCGTTCATCTCGGGCAACCAGGGACAGAAGCGGACGAACAGTGGGCCCTGCACCAGGTATAAACCCTCTCTAACCAGAGGGGTACCAGGCACTTCATTGGTGACTCCTGCCCAGCGGATTAGGCGTGCTGATTCCCCAGACCCAGTATTACGGCCAACCTTCCAGGCAGAGGGAGAAGATATTGCTTCCTCCTCTGCAGAGGATCCTGAAGGTTCAGGCTTTGATTTTATGCTGATACCACCATTCATTAGGGCAGTAAAAGCTGCACTGGAATGGGAGGATCCGGAACCTCCTCCAAAGAAAGAGAAAACCTATTATCACACACCATACAATCTGATTTTAAATTGTGTGGCAATCACTGCACAACACGCATTCGTTGCCTGTATCCTTTCAGGGCACCCCAAATGCGATGCGATTCTGCTGTGATTGTCACGTGGGAGAACGTGCCTTTAAAAACATTGTGCGAAGCTTGTCGCTTCTTTTTGCACACATAGGGCAGCCAAGTAAATGGGCCGCCCCCATGCGAGTTGCAACATTGCGTACAAATCGCTTCTTAAAAATCGCATTGCAGGAACACTTGTTGTCCCCTCTACGTGATATCAAATACCTCTGAAAAGATGTGATGGGAGGGCCCGTGGAACCAAGAATCCCTTGGAAAGGTTGGGAAACCCATGTTTCAGCTCCCCATACAAATCTTATGTCTAAGTCTAACCCTAAGTGAGTAAGAAAATATATCTTGGGTTACTTAAAATGGAACAGTAATATTTATCCACAATATCTCCCAGGATATATGTAAAGACTATTCTTAGTTTGTTTAATTCTGAACAATACATGATCATTGAAAGAGCTGATCACATTGAGCTCCGGAGAATGACTGTCTGGTCACCTGGGCTGCCTTAAGTGCTGTGTTAATTAAGATGCTAATTATATAGTTGCCTGCTAGGTTGTTGCTAGAGGGGAGGGAGAAGTATCCAGGAGCCAGCCCTACCTCCTTATCTAACCCCTTGTGTTAAAAGTCTATAAAAAGACTTGTATTTTGGTTCTAATAAACAGTCCATGTCAGCAGCTAAACAAGTCTCATCTTGTTTTGTGCTTGTGAGCGGTTGGAATATCTGATATCTATAATCAGAATGGGAGGAAGTGGTATATGATGAAAGCACTCAAGCGGAGTGTGGGACATTTTGTTACAGTGACCTAAGCACAGATCACTTTTCAGTGCATTAGCAGAGCCTGCTGCAAATGTGAACAAGCCTTTGGGTTCCATAGGAGGAACCTAAAGAAACAGGTAGCTACCTTTCCTCTTATGCCAGAAATAAGAGGCCTGTTTCAGGAGAAATGGGAAAAGGGGGAGAGAAAATCCTCCTCAACCAATAGGTTGCAGAAGTTTTATCCACTAACGGAGGAGGATGCGGCTCCTTTATCTAACCCACCAACGGTGGATGCGGCAGTCACCAGACTGGCCAAGAACGTGAAACTTCCGATGGAAGACTCTTCCTCCTTTCACGATATCCTTGATTGACGCATTGACATGGACTTAAGAAAGTTTTACCTTGCGGCAAGTGGCACTTGTAAGCCCAACATTACTTTAACATCTGTAGCAAGTGCTATGTGAGTGTGGGCGCAGAAATTGGAGTATGTGATCAAAAACCAGCTGCCAAAAGAAAAAAAATCATCAAGGCCCTTGATGAGATAAAACGCTCGGCGGACTTCACAGGTGAGGCAGCTATAGACATCATTCGATGGTCCTCCAGAGCCATGTTCAGTCACAGCCAAAAGAGCGCTGTGGCTAAAATCCTGGGCCGCTGACCCATCCTCAAAGCAGAATTGCTGTAAACTGCCTTTTGATGGGAAGACGCTGTTTGGCCAAAAAACTGGAGACTGCCATCTCCAGGGTTACAGGAGGAAAATCAGGTCTTCTGCTCAAAGATCTAAGGTCCAGACGCCAGAGGGGGTAACCATCCAGAGGAGCGCCAAACAGGTACTGGGATTTCGGAGGCTTTCGCCCATCCAAGGACTTCAGAAGGCGTTGGAGGGGTACACAGTCAACCTTCGTAAGATCACAGAGAGCTAAGACTCCTGCGGCTCCCCAAGATACCCAGAAGCCCCTTTAACGCCAGGCCAGCCCAGGAGGCAGTTGGAGCCAGGTGGCTCAAAGTGACCCAGTTCCGGCAAGACCACTGCCAAAAAACGGCGGATTCAGTCCACAGTGGTGCAAGGCCATTATTGGCTGTTCAAACGGCAGCCTTCAGAACTACCTCAATCAATTTATCCGGATAGATTCAAGATGGAGTCTCTCCATACCATAATCCAGGTTTTTCAACCAGGAGACTGGAGGATTTCAGTGGACTTGTAATATGCCTACCAGCATGTCCCGATCCTTCAGTCATACCAGCAGTTCCTCAGATTTGCGTTGAGGGACAGGCATTACCAGAACAAGCTGAAGCCTACACAGAATATGGTCTACCTAGGGGCCAATTCAATACTCAAGCGGCCACAGCTTCTTTGCCACCTCAAACTCCCCAAAATCAGGGTGAAGTTCCAACAGGCATTGGCTGCACCAGTGATGTCAGCATCCCAGTGCATGAGTCCTCTCGGGACGATGGCTTCATGTATTCCGATGATGTCCTGGGCTCACTGGAAACTAAGTTTTCCAACAAGGCTTCCTGATGCAGTGGAAGAGTTTGTCTAGTGCAGCCCATCAGGATCACCAGCTGGAGGCGCCAGAGACTGATTGTGATACAAACGCTAAACAGCATAGTCTATTAGGGCCGTAACAATGGATCATTGTTACCACAGATGCCAGCGTAAGCAGGGTGGGGCGCCATCTGCGAACAACTCGGGATCCAGTGCAGAGGGTAATTTCCCACTCAGAGCCTAGTTTCCAATATTCTGGAACTTCAAGCAACATTCATGGCACTGGCCACCTTGCTGCCTCACATACGGGGTAGCCCAGTCCTGCTTCATTTGGACAACATGGCAGCAGTGTCCTACATATAGCGACAAGGCCACATTGGCACAGTCAATCCCTCTTGAGAGAGGTGGAACCAATCATGACATTGGCACAAAAATATCTCCCAGATTTGAGGGCCATATATCTTCCAGGCTGTCAGAACTTGGAAGCGTATTGCCTATCCAGACAATTCATGGACCCCAATGAATGATCCCTTCATGCCGAAGTGTTCAAACAGAACATCCACGAGTGGGGGTGTCTGCAAGATGGGTATTTGTGCCTCATTAACCATCTGCAAGGCGAGCCGCTTTCTCTCACGCTACCCTCATCCATTAGCAGAGGGGATGGATGCCTTCACCCATCCTTGGGTTGGGCAACTGGCCTATGCCTTCCCTCCAGTTTCTTTAATCCTGAAATTCCTGAGAAGATTGGCAAAATTTGACAGTCATCACAGTATTTCCTTACTGGCCTCACAGACCATAGGTCTCTCTGGCAATGGATCTCAGGGTGTGCACACCGATCACTCTGCCGGTGACTCCTCATCTCCTGTCTGAAGGAGATACCTTACATCCGCAATCATCACGACTGGCCTTAGCAGCTTGGAGATTGTAAGGCAGGGGTTACAAGAGTTAGGATGTTCTCCAGAGGGTATTAGAACTTTACAGAGTTCCCTTAAAGGGGTCAACCGATGCCATTTACTCCACAATATGGAATAGGTTCACGAGCTTTGCAGCTGGACGTCAGTTTGACCCTAGTGACCCAAATGTATCTCAAATCCTGTCTTTCCTGCAATCCGGATTGGATTTGGGGCTCCGTTCGCTTAAGGTGCAAATTTCAGCCATCTCGGCTTTTACCCAAAAGAAATGGGCAGCAAACCTGCTGGTGGAGCACTTCATTAGAGTTGTACTTAGACTACGCCCTCCCAAGAGAAATAGTTTCCCTCAATGGGACCTGGCAGTAGTCCTCAATTTTCTAGCAAACCCTCCTTGTACTTCGACAGAATTATGGGATATCGCCTTAAAAACGGCTTTACTATTATCCATAACTTTAGGGGGAAGGGTGTCAGAACTCCTAGAATTGGGGGCAGCAGAACCTTATTCCATGTTCTTCCCAGATAGGGTTGTGCTGAGACCATTGGATCATTTTGTCCCAAAAGTGGCATCGCTATTTCATCCCTCCAGTGAATGGGTGCTTCCAGCCTTCCCAGCGGAATCAGATGTTGATATGCACGAGTTGGACATTCCAAAAGTCCTCAAAGCCTATCTCCAGGCTACTTCTACATTCAGACATTCTGACAGACTTTTTCATTATCATGAAAATTTAAAGAGGAAGAGGGCTTCGGCCAGAAGCATCTCGGCCTGGATAGTAAAAATGATTCACCGGGCATATAGAGCGGCCGGAAAGGATCCTCCAGAGGTGGTTAGAGCTCAGTCAACCAGGGCGATGTCGTCTTCTTGGGTGGCACAGGCAGGATTGTCTCTGGAGACCGTCTGCAAAGAGGCAAGCTGGTCCTCACATCAAACATTCTTAAACCACTACAAGATGGATCCAGCAGCTCCTACTACAGTAAAGTTTGGGAGGAGAACCATCCAAGCTTTTATGTCTTTTGTCAATTAAAGACTAAGTTTGCAGCATTAAACCCTCCCTCTCAAAAGTTCATTATGTATCATATGTATGCTGCCATGTATTGGCGTCAGGAAAATTGTATCAAATACCGTAATTTTCCTTTCCTGACGCCAATACATGGCAGCATACGAACCCTCCTCTGATCTTTGTGCTTTATACGGAGAATGGGGGAGGTGGCTCTCAGTCAGACTTTTATAGAGCTAAACAGGTCCTGTGGGCGGATATAGGGGCAGAGCTATATCACATGTATGCTGCCATGTATTGGCGTCAGGAAATGAAAATTACGGTAAGTATTTGATACAATTTTCCATTATCGTGTATATATAGTGCAGCGCTACTATAAGGCTACTTTCACACTGAGGCGCTTTACAGGCGCTATAACACTAATAGCGTCTTGAAAAAGCCTTGAAAGCGCCTCTCCTCTCACTCCAGTGTGAAAGCCCCGACAGCTCTCACCCTGGGGCACTGCGCTGGCAGAAGAGCTGCACGATTCGGGCTAAAATGAGAATCACGATTTTTTTGCTTAGAAGATAGATCACGATTCTCGCGGCGTAATATCATCTTTCACATTAAAACAAAAAAAATGGGCTAACTTTACCGTTTCGTTTTTGTTTTTTTTCATTCATTGAAGTTTATTTTTTTCCAAAAAATTGCGTTTGAAAGACGGCTGGGCAAATACAGTGTGACATAAAATATTGCAGCCATTGAAATTTTATTCCCCGGGGTCTCTGCTAAAATATATATAATGTTTGGGTGTTCCAAGTAATTTTCTAGCAAAAAATATTGATTTTAACTTAAGAAAGAAGTGTCAGAAAAAGATTTAGACTTTAAGAGCCTATTCACACCTGAGCGTTTTGTAGCTTGAAGCCTGAAGCTACAAAACGCTGGAGGGGAAAAAATCAATGATTCTCTATGGAGATGGTTCACATCTCCACTCCGAAACGCCTGAAGCTCAAACAAGTTCTGGACCCTTTTTTGTCGCGCGAATGGGGCAGATTTGGGCGTTTTTCTGCTTTTTACATTGGTGACCTTTTGCCCTGCACAAAATCGCGGCAAATCGCGGTAAAAAAAAAAAACCCGCTTCAAAATTGCGGTAAAAAACGCCGCAAAATAGCATGATTTTCTGCCCGAAAACGCCAAGCTCAGGTGTGAATGGGGCCTAAGTGGTTAAACTTCCTGCATTTACACGTTTTTTAAAAACTTGGCAGACTGCCTGGATTATTTATTTACACAGAAGTTCTATCCCTTTGATCAAAGAAGGAAGAGTTATACAATGTTTCTTTTTAAAAAACTTGGCAGACTGCCCGGATGTTTTCTTTTGACAGCTGAGAGAGCAGAAAAGTCTCTCCACTTGTTATATGAAAGAATCGGCAACCTCTGCAACAGAGATCGTCAGTGGGGTTGAATCGAGATCACGATTTTTTACACGATATTGTGCAGCTCTAGCTGGCAGGACGCTAAAAAAAGTCCTGCAAGCCGCATCTTTGCAGTGCTGTAGGAGCGGTGAATAAACCCCTCCTAAAGCACGCCTTCTCATTGAAATCAATGGACAGGGGCACTGTAGCTGGGCACAGAATCATTACTATAACCAAACCGGGTGGCATAGCCATGGGGGCACGTTACGCCCCAAGTGTGGCAAATATAGTACTGAACAAATGGGAACAGGAAACCATTTTTAAAAATAGAAACCGATCACTTTTCTTCTACAAAAAAGGTATATCGATGATGTTATTTTATTTTGGGAGGGTTCCCAAATATGTTTTGAAGTATTTTTGGCACAAATGAATAACAACAAATATGGTTTAAATTTTTCAGCAGAATATAGCTTTAAAACTGTTAATTATCTTGACCTGACACTTACCAAACATTTGGATAGGATTGACACGAAAACATTTTTTCAAAGAGACGGTGTCAGGAAAGGTCCCCTCCGCTGGTAATATTGATCATTTGGCATGCAGTACTGAGGTCCACCAGCAGGTGTCTCCTGGCAGTTCGGAGCTGTCAGAAGAGCTTTTTCCTGCTGGTATTGTCACCTTTGGGCCGCAGTACTGGCGTCCACCAGCAGGGGAATCCTGGCAGTGTGGAGCAGGTATTCCCCTCTGCAGACAGGTGTCACCTGACCTTAAAGTGGGGGTCCACCTATCTATCCTTTTTTTTTTTTTTAGTTCATTCACAAAGTTTTCTTCTCAGCATTACATACTCACATATTGTGTGTAATAAGTCCGCCTGTGTCAGATTTCGTCGGAAAGAATAACTTATATTATTCACTGCAGGCGGTTTCCATCTTCATTGAGGGCATTTGAAGCCCACAAGCATTTATTTCCTGGATGTGGTGAATGCTGTGCTCCCAGCATTCACTGCTCGTTCCCGCACATGCTCAGTGGCATCCTGGGAAGCCTGAGACTAGCTCCCAGGAGTCTGGGAGAGGCTAGAAACACGCCTACTCCCACGGGAGGAGAACCAGGAAGTGCAAAGAAGAATAGAAAAATAAAAGGTAATTACGGCAATTTACATTTTTTTAAGCGGCATGTCAGCATCTAGGCAAGGAAGAGAATACATACAGATATTGTTCAAAATGTGGGTGGAACCCCGCTTTAATTAGCAGCTGCAGTATAAATACCCGGCAGGTACACACATATCTTGCCCTGGTATTGTCCTTGAGCCCTGACCTGCATCCTGATTACCTGATTCCTAGAACCTGATCCTGTTCCCTGTCTGTTACCCGAACCCTGGACCCTGAGCCTTGTATCTGACCCGTCCCTCCTGTGATCCATCCACCCTTTCTTGTCCTGTTTGTTTCCCTTCCCCATCTGCTGACCTCCCATTGATGACCCTGGCCTGGCTCTGTTTACGATCTCGGTATTTCCCTTACTTGTATATACTTGTTCTGTTATTATTATTATTAGTGGGGTTCTGTTTTGTATTGGTTGTGGTGCACCGAGTGATATTGGAGGTGGTTGTGTTATATTTATTCATTTATCTTTAATAAATCAGTTATATTTTCACTTCTACACATCTGGGTTTCCTCTGTTGCAGTCCACACAGTTCTGGTCTTATCTGGTACATGACAGACGGACAGAAATGGATTTGTGCCAACCCAGAGCTGCCATCATCCCCAGTGGATAGAGGCTATCCCAAAGGGGCAGTACATGAGATTAAGACGTAATGGCGACACTAATGAAGAATTTTTTATCCAAAGCAGAAATACTCACTAGTAGGTTCCTCGAAAAAGGCTATCCATTGGAGACATTAGTCAAAGAGTTGGACCAGGTTTCTTTAACCACTTCCCACCCGGCCACTGCACATATACGGCCGGGTGGGCGCTCTCTCCTTCTGAGTTGACGTTCAGGAACGTCCCTCAGAAGGAGTGGGATCGCGCGCACGCGTGCCCGCGCAGTGGCGCGATCCCGATGCGCTCGTGTCACCCGGACACGGCGCATCTCCGATCAGCAGGAGGGCTCTGCGATTGGCCCTCCTGATCACATGACGGCCGTGTCGAATCACAGCCGTCATGTGATGTAAACAGAGCCGGTTGCTAGGCAATCTGCTCTGCTCTCCTCACACGGAAGTTGTCAGTGAGGAGAAGAGAGCGGATCGCTGCAGCCGGCTGGTGATCAGTGAGGATGAGCTGTTTTTTACAGCTTTTTACTCACTGATCACCAGTCTAGTGACCCCACACAATGTAAAAACACAAAACAAACACTAAGTAAACACACAATGTCCCCAAAACACGTCCCCAAAACACATGTCCCCCACATAAGTCCCCGTAAAATAACATGTCCCAATGATTATCTGCACACATATGTCACCTGCGCACATCTGTACATGATCATTTGCGCACGTGTCCGTGATCACACGAACCAATTATTATACACTTAACGGGATATTTTTTTACCAAAAACATGTAGCAGAATATGTTTTGGCTTAAATTTATGACAAAATTTGATTTTATTGGATTTGTTTTAAAATAGAAAGAAGAAAATATTGTTTTTTTTTCCAAATTTCCGCTCTTTTTTCGCTTATATCGCAAAAAATAAAAAACAGAGTCGTGAATAAATACCACCAAAAGAAAGCTCTATTTGTGTGAACAAAATGATAAAAACTTAATTTGGGTACAGCGTAGCATGACCGCGCAATTGTCATTGAAAGTGTAAGAGTGCTGAAAGCTGAAAGTTGGGCTGGCAAGGAGGGGGGCGAAAGTGCCCGGTATTGAAGGGGTTAATGGATAGACAATCACTTTTAATTACTAAGAAAAAAACTGAATGTAAAGGAGAAGTGGCGTTTATATCAGGGTTTTACAGACAATACAAACAAGTCGAAAAACATCTTTAGATAATTTTGTCCGATTCTTTTAAAAGATAAGGATCTCCAATCCACAATACCTCCAAAGCCCAAATTTATATATAGGAAGGCCCCAGGATGAAGAAATATAATTGCCCGCAATGTTCCAGACCTTCAGGCTTCCACTATTGTACCAGGTGCAAAGCCTGTAGAACTACTAGAAGATTGGGCACAGCAAAAAAAAAAATCACCCATGTCCTCTCATTAGAGACACAACAAAAATGTAGCATTAAACCATTAATTACATGAAATTCGGATCATGTCACCTACGTACTGGAGTGCCCACGCTCCCTCCAATATGTGGGTAGAACCACACGCCAATTGAGGGTCACGATAAATGAGCACCTTGCCAATATAAAAAAAAAAAGGTTTTTTAAATCACAGTATGTCTAAACATTTCAAGCTCTTCCATGATAGTGATCCGACACTACTAACATTTTATGGAATTGATAAAATATCCAAGCATTGGAGGGGTTCACATATCAAACGATCTCACAAAATCAAACCCAGTGGCTGGATAAATTGTGAAGTATGCAGCCATTGGGTATGAATATAGAACTGGATCTAAATTGTTTTCTGGCCAACGACTAATCCAACAAATAAGAATATCACGCGTTTTTCCCCATTAACCATATAGGTTTATCATGCATTTTATTATAAGTGGTTATCACAATGTACCATTAAGCTTGCATTTATAATTTTATCTGTGTTTATTTTATCTTTAAACCTTTTTTTTTTTATTATACTGAAGGGGTTTTTATTCATTGTTAAAGCGGAGTTCCACCCAAAAGTGGAACTTCCGCTCATCTGATTCCTCCCCCTCCTCCAGTGCCACAATTGGCACCTTTCAGGGGGGAGGGGGGTGCAGATACCTGTATTTGACAGGTATCTGCACCCACTTCCGGGAATAGAATCCCGCGGGAGTCACGCCCCCTCCCGCACCGCCCCGCTGTCTCCTGGGAAACACACAGGTCCCAGGAGATAGCGGGGACCACTTAGGACGCGCAGCGCGACTCGCGCATGCGCAGTAGGGAACGGGGTAGTGAAGCCACAACGCTTCACTTCCTTATTCCCTCACCGAGAATGGCGGCGGCAGCAGCCGAGAGCCGAGATATTGTTCAGCTTCGGACTTCGACATCGCTGGACTCCAGGACAGTTAAGTGTCCGTTTATTAAAAGTCAGCAGCTGCAGTATTTGTAGCTGCTGGCTTTTAATAATTTTTTTTTCAGGTGGACTCCCTCTGTGCAATATCATAGAAAGAATGTGTTTTATTATTACCAATGTAAACCAACACTGCGGCTGCTAATTATCAAATTTTCCCTTTCAACTAGTGTGTTAAATTTGGCTCCACACTATAAATAACATGCCCTCTAGTCACCAGGTACGCTTCCTGATGACGTAATTACGAAACGTACGTCGGGGCGGTACCTGGTCACATTATTCCACGTCACTTCTGGTCCCTCTGATTGTTTCCGGTCGGGTTGGTGGAAAGCACACCAACCACGGAGGTGGAAGCAAGGCGCCACACAAGCCATTCAGCAGAAACAAGCCAGCAGCCCCAGTGCTGGGTAAAGGCACATTTCAATGTAAGCGGTCAACCAGCCTTTGCTTTTTTATATCTACTTTTAAATAAATAGGATTACGCTATGGATGTCTATTATTTCTTTCATATATCCCAAACTCTGAGGAGGAAGGATTCCATACATCTCCAGTCTATGTGAGCAGCACTATCCTGCCAAAGCCGTTCTTGGCTCTCTTTTTAATGAAAGAAGTCAAATCTTTCTGGTAAGCAGGTTGCATATCTAGAAGACGTTGTGTGTCCTTCAGTGGTTGGTAAAGGATATTCACTACTTCTTTAGAAGATCATCCACACACAAGCATTTATTATTATTATATATCACTATGAACTTTTGATTGGGACTATTCACTTCTTCAACTATTAATCACGATTCTTTTCAATGTTATGAGATCATCGAAGTTGATTATTTATCTTAATCACATTTATATATGTTAATCAGTACAAACTATGGTATTGAGTTTTCTCCATATAAGTGCCCTCTGCACATACGCAAGCCACGCCCAACCGCTGGCAATGCGCCGCTTTGCGGGTGGTTTTAACCCTTTTTCGCCCACTAGTGGGTGTTAAAAGCGCCACGCTAGCGGCAGAAAAACCTCCGCAAAAATGATGGTAAAGCGCCGCTAAAAATAGCGGGGCTTTACCGCCGACGCCCCCAACTCCCCAGTGTGAAAGTAACTTAATGATAACTCTAATACCACACCTTGTACAAATATAAATAAAACGAAGCGGGGAAGGAGAAGCCGGAGGAAGATGTGGACAAGATGGCCGAAGGAAGAAGCAGAGGATGCAGAGGAAGAAGCGGGGGAAGAACAAGATGGAGGATGAAAACAGAATGAAGAACAGAAGAAGATGGAAGAAGAAGCGGGGAAAGAGCAAGGGATTAATAAAGGAATTGTCAAAAACCGTCTCTTGTCATTTTTAACATTTTTGACACTTTTTTTGTGCAATGGTAGGGGTACCATTACCATTTCACATGGGGGGGGGGGCAGGATCTGGGGGTCCCCTTGTTAAAGGGGGCTTCCAGATTCCAATAAGCCTCCTGCCAGCAGACCCCCACAACCACCGTTCAAGGGTTGTGGGGATGAGGCCCTTGTCCCCATCCACATAGGGACATCCTCCCCATGTTGAGGGAATGTGGCCTGGTACGGTTCAGGAGGGGGGGGGGCGCTCTCTCATCCCCCCCTCTTCTCCTGCGACCTGCCAGGTTGCGTGCTCGGATAAGGGTCTGGTATGGATTTTTGGGGGGACCCCACGCCATTTTTTTTTTTTTAGTTTTGTTTCAGGGTTCCCCTTAATATTCATACCAGACCCTAAGGGCCTGGTAATGCACTGTGGGGGAATCCCATGCCGTTTTTTTCAATGACTTTTATGTGTATTGCCGTGACCCGACAATTCATTAATAGCCGGCACTAGCGCTAGTACTAGTTTTGAATGACTTTTTTCCTTTGAAATGTCATTTTGGTGTCAGACTGTTCTAAACACGGGAAACATGCGCCCCTTTACAGGCATACTATAGACACCCCCCAGGTACGAAATTTAAAGGGATATTACACTTTTATTGTTTCACTTTAAGCATTATTAAAATCACTGCTCCTGAAAAAACGTCTGTTTTTAAAACTTTTTTTTGCATTGATCCATGTCCCCTGGGGCAGGACCCGGGTCCCCAAACACTTTTTATGACAATAACTTGCAAATAAGCCTCTAAAATGAGCACTTTTGATTTCTCCCATAGACTTTTATAGGGTGTTCCGCAATTTTTCGAATTTGCCGCGAACACCCCAAATTGTTCGCTATTCGGTTAATGGGCGAACAGCCGATGTTTGAGTCGAACAGACAGCCCATCCCTACTGGCTATTGAACTTCCTTTTTCTAGTCCCATCGTACGCGCTTAACGTCACCGCGTTTTGGACGGTCGGACTTTGGTGTGACTGTGTGTAGGCAAGACCGCTGGAATGGAATTCCGTCAGAGAAACCTTCAGAGTTTATTCCGAGAAAACCAGTTATGTGTACGAGGCACTACAGTATACAGCAGCTGTGATATTTGATATTATATATACGGCTTATACTATTTGACTATGGAGGAAGAGGAGGGACATGATCACAGTGATTATGGAGGAAGAGGACGGACATGATCACAGTGACTATGGAGGAAGAGGAGGGACATGATCACAGTGATTATGGAGGAAGAGGAGGGACATGATCACAGTGATTATGGAGGAAGAGGAGGGACATGATCACAGTGACTATGGAGGAAGAGGACGGACATGATCACAGTGACTATGGAGGAAGAGGACGGACATGATCACATGACTATGGAGGAAGAGGAGGGACATGATCACAGTGACTATGGAGGAAGAGGACGGACATGATCACAGTGACTATGGAGGAAGAGGACGGACATGATCACATGACTATGGAGGAAGAGGAGGGACATGATCACAGTGACTATGGAGGAAGAGGAGGGACATGATCACAGTGACTATGGAGGAAGAGGAGGGACATGATCACAGTGACTATGGAGGAAGAGGAGGGACATGATCACAGTGACTATGGAGGAAGAGGAGGGACATGATCACAGTGACTATGGAGGAAGAGGAGGGACATGATCACAGTGACTATGGAGGAAGAGGAGGGACATGATCACAGTGACTATGGAGGAAGAGGACGGACATGATCACATGACTATGGAGGAAGAGGACGGACATGATCACAGTGACTATGGAGGAAGAGGACGGACATGATCACAGTGACTATGGAAGAAGAGGAGGGACATGATCACAGTGACTATGGAGGAAGAGGAGGGACATGATCACAGTGACTATGGAGGAAGAGGACGGACATGATCACAGTGACTATGGAGGAAGAGGACGGACATGATCACAGTGACTATGGAGGAAGAGGAGGGACATGATCACATGACTATGGAGGAAGAGAAGGGACATGATCACATGACTATGGAGGAAGAGGACAGACATGATCACAGTGACTATAGAGGAAGAGGACGGACATGATCACATGACTATGGAGGAAGAGGACAGACATGATCACATGACTATGGAGGAAGAGGACAGACATGATCACAGTGACTATGGAGGAAGAGGAGGGACATGATCACAGTGACTATGGAGGAAGAAGACGGACATGATCACAGTGACTATGGAGGGAGAGGACGGACATGATCACAGTGACTATGGAGGAAGAGGAGGGACATGATCACAGTGACTATGGAGGAAGGACGGACATGATCACAGTGACTATGGAGGAAGAGGAGGGACATGATCACAGTGACTATGGAGGAAGAGGAGGGACATGATCACAGTGACTATGGAGGAAGAGGAGGAACATGATCACAGTGATTATGGAGGAAGAGGAGGGACATGATCACAGTGATTATGGAGGAAGAGGAGGGACATGATCACATGACTATGGAGGAAGAGGAGGGACATGATCACAGTGATTATGGAGGAAGAGGAGGGACATGATCACAGTGACTATGGAGGAAGAGGATGGACATGATCACAGTGACTATGGAGGAAGAGGACGGACATGATCACAGTGACTATGGAGGAAGAGGACGGACATGATCACAGTGACTATGGAGGAAGAGGAGGGACATGATCACATGACTATGGAGGAAGAGGACGGACATGATCACATGACTATGGAGGAAGAGGACAGACATGATCACAATGACTATGGAGGAAGAGGAGGGACATGATCACAGTGACTATGGAGGAAGAGGAGGGACATGATCACATGACTATAGAGGAAGAGGAGGGACATGATCACATGACTATGGAGGAAGAGGAGGAACATGATCACATGACTATGGAGGAAGAGGAGGGACATGATCACAGTGATTATGGAGGAAGAGGAGGGACATGATCACAGTGACTATGGAGGAAGAGGAGGGACATGATCACAGTGACTATGGAGGAAGAGGACGGACATGATCACAGTGACTATGGAGGAAGAGGAGGGACATGATCACAGTGACTATGGAGGAAGAGGACGGACATGATCACATGACTATGGAGGAAGAAGACGGACATGATCACAGTGACTATGGAGGAAGAGGAGGGACATGATCACAGTGACTATGGAGGAAGAGGAGGGACATGATCACAGTGACTATGGAGGAAGAGGAGGGACATGATCACAGTGATTATGGAGGAAGAGGACGGACATGATCACAGTGACTATGGAGGAAGAGGACGGACATGATCACAGTGATTATGGAGGAAGAGGACGGACATGATCACAGTGACTATGGAGGAAGAGGACGGACATGATCACAGTGACTATGGAGGAAGAGGAGGGACATGATCACAGTGACTATGGAGGAAGAGGACGGACATGATCACAGTGACTATGGAGGAAGAGGAGGGACATGATCACATGACTATGGAGGAGGAGGAGGGACATGATCACAGTGACTATGGAGGAAGAGGAGGGACATGATCACAGTGACTATGGAGGAAGAGGAGGGACATGATCACATGACTATGGAGGAAGAGGAGGAACATGATCACAGTGATTATGGAGGAAGAGGACGGACATGATCACATGACTATGGAGGAAGAGGAGGAACATGATCACAGTGATTATGGAGGAAGAGGACGGACATGATCACATGACTATGGAGGAAGAGGACAGACATGATCACAGTGACTATGGAGGAAGAGGAGGGACATGATCACAGTGACTATGGAGGAAGAGGACAGACATGATCACAGTGACTATGGAGGAAGAGGACGGACATGATCACAGTGACTATGGAGGAAGAGGAGGGACATGATCACAGTGACTATGGAGGAAGAGGAGGGACATGATCACAGTGACTATGGAGGAAGAGGAGGGACATGATCACAGTGACTATGGAGGAAGAGGACGGACATGATCACAGTGACTATGGAGGAAGAGGACGGACATGATCACAGTGATTATGGAGGAAGAGGACGGACATGATCACAGTGACTATGGAGGAAGAGGAGGGACATGATCACAGTGTCTATGGAGGAAGAGGAGGGACATGATCACAGTGTCTATGGAGGGAGAGGAGGGACATGATCACAGTGACTATGGAAGAAGAGGAGGGACATGATCACATGACTATGGAGGAAGAGGAGGGACATGATCACAGTGACTATGGAGGAAGAGGAGGGACATGATCACAGTGACTATGGAGGAAGAGGACGGACATGATCACAGTGACTATGGAGGAAGAGGACGGACATGATCACAGTGACTATGGAGGAAGAGGAGGGACATGATCACAGTGTCTATGGAGGAAGAGGACGGACATGATCACATGACTATGGAGGAAGAGGAGGGACATGATCACAGTGACTATGGAGGAAGAGGACGGACATGATCACAGTGACTATGGAGGAAGAGGACGGACATGATCACAGTGACTATGGAGGAAGAGGAGGGACATGATGACAGTGACTATGGAGGAAGAGGAGGGACATGATGACAGTGACTATGGAGGAAGAGGAGGGACATGATCACATGACTATGGAGGAAGAGGAGGGACATGATCACATGACTATGGAGGAAGAGGAGGGACATGATCACATGACTATGGAGGAAGAAGACGGACATGATCACATGACTATGGAGGAAGAGGAGGGACATGATCACAGTGACTATGGAGGAAGAGGAGGGACATGATCACATGACTATGGAAGAAGAGGAGGGACATGATCACATGACTATGGAGGAAGAGGAGGGACATGATCACATGACTATGGAGGAAGAGGACGGACATGATCACATGACTATGGAGGAAGAGGACGGACATGATCACAGTGACTATGGAGGAGGAGGAGGGACATGATCACAGTGACTATGGAGGAAGAGGAGGGACATGATCACAGTGACTATGGAGGAAGAGGAGGGACATGATCACATGACTATGGAGGAGGAGGAGGGACATGATCACAGTGACTATGGAGGAAGAGGAGGGACATGATCACATGACTATGGAGGAAGAGGAGGGACATGATCACAGTGACTATGGAGGAAGAGGAGGGACATGATCACAGTGACTATGGAGGAAGAGGACGGACATGATCACATGACTATGGAGGAAGAGGAGGGACATGACGGGGGGGTTACTGGGTGTAAATAGAAAATAAGATCTTATTACCTCTTCTACTGAAACTTCCAGCGATGTCTCCTCTCTACTTCCTCCCGACTCACCTCTCACTCAGAACTTCTTGACTGTACCTGACATCACTTCCTGTCTGTACCTGACATCACTTCCTGTCTGTACCTGACATCACTTCCTGTCTGTACCTGACATCACTTCCTGTCTGTATTCCATAGAGACTTCCTGTCTCTATGGTATAAGTGAGATCACCACCTTGTGGAGCTCAGAAGAACTGCAGCCCGGAGAACCGTCTGGTGGTGTGAACACGGACTTGTGCTGTGTATGTACTGCACACTGATCAGCCATAACATTATGACCACTGATAGTGACGTCATCGCGCCGGCTGCCTGTGTTTCCAAGCCTCGGTTTCAGCTCCCATAGAGACTGCACAAGGAAATCCTGCTGGACGGACCCCCCACTTTCTCTCTTCTGGATGGACGGACCCCCCACTTTCTCTCTTCTGGATGGACGGACCCCCCACTTTCTCTCTTCTGGATGGACGGACCCCCCACTTTCTCTCTTCTGGATGGACGGACCCCCCACTTTCTCTCTTCTGGATGGACGGACCCCCCACTTTCTCTCTTCTGGATGGACGGGACCCCCCACTTTCTCTCTTCTGGATGGACGGACCCCCCACTTTCTCTCTTCTGGATGGACGGGACCCCCCACTTTCTCTCTTCTGGATGGACGGACCCCCCACTTTCTCTCTTCTGGATGGACGGACCCCCCACTTTCTCTCTTCTGGATGGACGGACCCCCCACTTTCTCTCTTCTGGATGGACGGACCCCCCACTTTCTCTCTTCTGGATGGACGGACCCCCCACTTTCTCTCTTCTGGATGGACGGACCCCCCACTTTCTCTCTTCTGGATGGACGGACCCCCCACTTTCTCTCTTCTGGATGGACGGACCCCCCACTTTCTCTCTTCTGGATGGACGGACCCCCCACTTTCTCTCTTCTGGATGGACGGACCCCCCACTTTCTCTCTTCTGGATGGACGGACCCCCCACTTTCTCTCTTCTGGATGGACGGACCCCCCACTTTCTCTCTTCTGGATGGACGGGACCCCCCACTTTCTCTCTTCTGGATGGACGGACCCCCCACTTTCTCTCTTCTGGATGGACGGGACCCCCCACTTTCTCTCTTCTGGATGGACGGACCCCCCACTTTCTCTCTTCTGGATGGACGGACCCCCCACTTTCTCTCTTCTGGATGGACGGACCCCCCACTTTCTCTCTTCTGGATGGACGGACCCCCCACTTTCTCTCTTCTGGATGGACGGACCCCCCACTTTCTCTCTTCTGGATGGACGGACCCCCCACTTTCTCTCTTCTGGATGGACGGGACCCCCCACTTTCTCTCTTCTGGATGGACGGACCCCCCACTTTCTCTCTTCTGGATGGACGGGACCCCCCACTTTCTCTCTTCTGGATGGACGGACCCCCCACTTTCTCTCTTCTGGATGGACGGACCCCCCACTTTCTCTCTTCTGGATGGACGGACCCCCCACTTTCTCTCTTCTGGATGGACGGACCCCCCACTTTCTCTCTTCTGGATGGACGGACCCCCCACTTTCTCTCTTCTGGATGGACGGACCCCCCACTTTCTCTCTTCTGGATGGACGGACCCCCCACTTTCTCTCTTCTGGATGGACGGACCCCCCACTTTCTCTCTTCTGGATGGATCTTTCTTCACAGGATAACCACGCTGGGCAGACGCCACTTAAAGACGACTATTTGTGCTGTAACTCCTCTTTATCACATGGAAGTGGAGACAAGCACTTGTATATTCATTAAATGTAACTGGTCCTGGCCGGGAAGACGAGGATGGGAGATCCCATCTGCGGACGTCATATGACAATGGGCGGGTATTGAAGTTGTTAAGGCAGCAGGTGAACATGTTGTCCCTGAAGTTGATGGTTGTTGTGTATGGGGCGGTGTAGTCGCAGACTGGTCAGGGTGTCCATGCTGACTCGTGTCCACAGCCATAAGAACCTACAATGGGCCTCAGAACTGGAGCACTGAGCAATGGAGGGAGGTGGTCTGGTCTGATGAGACGTTTTCCATCATGTGGGTGGCCGGGTGCGTCACTTACCCGGGGAAGAGATGGTACCAGGATGTATTATGGGAAGAAGGCAAGCCGGCATTGTCATTCTTTGTCTGGTGGAGTCCATACCTTAATGGTGGCAAAAGGGGGACCTACTCAATATTAGAGGGGTCATCATAGTGTTCTGGTGGGCGGGTATAATGTTCTGGTGGGTGGTTCTACTCTTCTGGTGGGCGGGTATAATGTTCTGGTGGGTGGTTCTAATCTTCTGTTGGCTGGGTATAATCTTCTGGTGGGCGGGTATAATCTTCTGGTGGGCGGGTATAATGTTCTGGTGGGCGGGTATAATGTTCTGGTGGGTGGTTCTAATCTTCTGTTGGACGGTTATAATCTTCTGGTGGGCGGGTATAATCTTCTGGTGGGCGGGTATAATCTACTGGTGGGTGGTTCTAATCTTCTGTTGGACGGTTATAATGTTCTGGTGGGCGGGTATAATGTTCTGGTGGGCGGGTATAATGTTCTGGTGGGCGGGTATAATGTTCTGGTGGGCGGGTATAATCTTCTGGTGGGTGGTTCTAATCTTCTGGTGGGCGGGTATAATGTTCTGGTGGGTGGTTCTAATCTTCTGGTGGGCGGGTATAATCTTCTGGTGGGTGGTTCTAATCTTCTGGTGGGCGGGTATAATGTTCTGGTGGGTGGGCATAATGTTCTGGTGGGCGGGTATAATCTTCTGGTGGGAGGGTATAATGTTCTGGTGGGCGGTCCTAATGTTCTGGTGGGTGGGCATAATGTTCTGGTGGGCGGTCCTAATGTTCTGGTGGGTGGGCATAATGTTCTGGTGGGTGGTTCTAATCTTCTGGTGGGAGGGTATAATGTTCTGGTGGGAGGGTATAATGTTCTGGTGGGAGGGTATAATGTTCTGGTGGGCGGGTATAATGTTCTGGTGGGTGGTTCTAATCTTCTGGTGGGCGGGTATAATGTTCTGGTGGGAGGGTATAATGTTCTGGTGGGAGGGTATAATGTTCTGGTGGGATGTTCTAATCTTCTGGTGGGCGGGTATAATCTTCTGGTGGGAGGGTATAATGTTCTGGTGGGCGGGTATAATGTTCTGGTGGGTGGTACCCACCACCATTTTATTCTCAGCAGAGGAAATAGATGCCATTAGGCTGTAGGAGATCTGCTGGGAAAAAGGGGGGGGGTGGGTGTTAATAAGCTGTAGGAGATCTGCTTCTTTTTCTTCTCCTGCAGCCTATTAGCACCCATTTCCCTATTAGAGAATAAAATGGCGGTAGCTCCAATGATATTAGTGCAATGGATTAGGAAACACGAAATGTCAGTAATTTTGGGGCCACAGACACAATGTACCCCCCAATTCCTAGAGAAGAGATGAAACCCCTGACACTCCCAGCTGACCAATGAAGGAGTTTTCTATTCCAATAATCCAATCAGTGTTCCTGGTGCCTCCATGGTTTGTTGCTCTACCCACATAAATGAAAGGCCGGTCCTTCATGTCAGCGCAGCGTTACGTCACCGCGCCGGTGCAGCCATTGCAGGTTCATTCTCCCCTGTAATGAAGTCCCTCTTCTTAGGCTGCTAAATGTGCTAAAAAGTGTGTGGGGGGAGGGGGAGCCTCCTTTCCTTGGCATATCTGATGCCCCCCCATCCAGCGCCTCTCCGCCCCCCAGTCACTCTCTTGTAGTCATGGAGATGGAGGGGGGGTAGCCAGGGAAGCGTATTGATGGAGCAATAAGCTCCTAGGGTCAGCGGGGGCGTGGTTTCTCGAAGCTCAGTGACATCACTCAGCAAACACCGAGCGCATGCGCAATATCGCTATGAGGCCTGCGGCGGCCATCTTTCTACACCCTAATGAGGGATACTATATAGAAGTAATGGTGCCTTCCAGGAGTCAGAGAGGTAAGCTCCGCCCCTTACCAACAGGGATCCATGAAATAAATGTAAGATGGTCCTACGAGCGAAATATGAGCCAAGCGATCATCCCAAATTATACAATCGATCGATCAATTGTGCCACGCTAAAAAGATCGAAATAATGCCATCTATACACTAAGAAATTCAAAATGTGATATATATATACAGTATGTGACAAAAGTAAGTACACCCCTCAGTGACATTTGTGTAAATCTTTTCTTCTATCTTTTCATGTGACAACACTGAAGAAATGACACTTGTCTACAATGTAAAGTAGTGAGTGTACAGCTTGTATAACAGTGTAAATTTACTGTCCCCTCAAAATAACTCAACACACAGCCATTAATGTCTAAACCGCTGGCAACAAAAGTCAGTACACCCCTAAGAGAAAATCTCCAAATTGGGCCCAAAGTGTCAATATTTTGTGTGGCCGCCATTATTTTCCAGCACTGCCTTAACCCTCTTGGGCATGGAGGTCACCAGAGCTTCACAGGTTGTCACTGGAGTCCTCTTCCCCTCCCCCATGATGACATCACAGAGCTGGTGGATATTAGAGATCTTGTGCTCCTCCACCTTCGGTTTGAGGATGTCCCACAGATGATCAATAGGGTTTAGGTCTGGAGACATGCTTGGCCAGTCCATCACCTTTACCCTCAGCTTCTTTAGCAAGGCAGTGGTGGTCTTGGAGGTGTGTTTGGGGTGGTTATCATGTTGGAATACTGCCCTGCAGTCCAGTCTCCGTAGGGAGGGGATCATGCTCTGCTTCAGTATATCACAGTACATGTTGGCATTCATGGTTCCCTCAATGATCTGTAGCCCCCCAGTGCCGGCAGCACTCATGCAGCCCCAGACCTTGACACTCCCACCACCATGCTTGACTGTAGACAAGACACACTTGTCTTTGTCCTCCTCACCTGGTTGCCCCCACACACGCTTGTCACCATCTGAACCAAATAAGTTTATCTTGGTCTCATCAGACCACAGGACATGGTTCCAGTAATCCATGTCCTTAGTCTGCTTGTCTTCAGAAAACTGTTTGTGGACTTTCTTGTACATCATCTTTAGAAGAGGCTTCCTTCTGGGATGACAGCCATGCAGACCAATTTGATGCAGTGTGCAGCGTATGGTCTGAGCACTGACAGGCTGATCCCCCCACCCCTACAACCTCTGCAGCAATGCTGGCAGCACTCATACGTCTATTTCCCAAAGACAACCTCTGGATATGACGCTGATCACGTGACCTCAACTTCTTTGGTGGACCATGGCGAGGCCTGTTCTGAGTGGAACCTGTCCTGTTATACCGCTGTATGGTCTTGGCCACCGTGCTGCAGATCAGTTTCAGGGTCTTGGCAATCTTCTTATAGCCTAGGCCATCTTTATGTAGAGCAACAATTCTTTTATTCTGATCTTCAGAGAGTTCTTTGCCATGAGGTGCCATGTTGTACTTCCAGTGACCAGTATGAGAGAGTGAGAGCGATAACACCAAATTTAACACACCTGCTCCCCATTCACACCTGAGACCTTGTAACACTAACGAGTCACATGACACCGGGGAGGGAAAATGGCTAATTGGGTCCAATTTGGAGATTTTCACTTAGGGGTGTCCTGACTTTTGTTGCCAGCGGTTTAGACATTAATGGCTGTGTGTTGAGTTATTTTGAGGGGACAGTAAATTTACACTGTTATACAAGCTGTACACTCACTACTTTACATTGTAGACAAGTGTCATTTCTTCAGTGTTGTCACATGAAAAGATAGAAGAAAAGATTTACACACATGTCACTGAGGGGTGTACTTACTTCTGTGAGATATTGTATATAGACCCCTGTAGTGCGCTCAGTCTATATATATATATATTGTGATATTGGGGTATTTAGCTCAGTGTTAGAGGCATCTTCATGTAGAGAGTCCACAGCAGCCCATTTTTATTAACAGGAACGAAATAAAAGTATATACTGAGGATTTCCCACACGGGGTTCTTCTCCAGTCAATTCATATTCGGGGGAGGGCCGGCAGCCTTAAGCCTGGGGGGCAAGTTTAGCCAAGTGGCCCATTGTACCACCGAATCAGCTCACCATCCATGGACACCTGGTTTTATAATGGCTATTGATGTTATGAAGCAAGACAAATATGAGACAGCATGACCCCGATCTTGGTAAAGAGCAGATGAAGCGGCCCTTTACCCATCAGCTGTGTCCAATCACATGTAAATGACAGCGTGTGAGGAGAGGAGAGCCGATCATCTCCTCACAGGGGAGACTCTACAGATAATTAGGGCACTAAATACAGTGCAGCCCTAGCAGTGCCCATCAGTGACACCAATCATCTCTGCCTTTCAGTGCCCATCAGTGCTACCCATCAATGCTCATAATAAGTGCCCAAAAGTACTGCCCATCAGAGCCACCCCCTATCAGAGCCACCCCCTATCAGAGCCACTTATCAGTGCCACCCCCTATCAGAGCCACCCCCTATCAGAGCCACCCATCAGTGCCACCCCCTATCAGAGCCACCCATCAGTGCCACCCCTATCAGAGCCACCCATCAGAGCCATCCCGTATCAGAGCCACCCATCAGAGCCACCCCCTATCAGAGCCACCCATCAGAGCCACCCCGTATCAGAGCCACCCCGTATCAGAGCCACCCATCAGTGCCACCCCCTATCAGAGCCACCCCCTATCAGAGCCACCCATCAGTGCCACCCCTATCAGAGCCACCCATCAGAGCCATCCCGTATCAGAGCCACCCATCAGAGCCACCCCCTATCAGAGCCACCCATCAGAGCCACCCCGTATCAGAGCCACCCCGTATCAGAGCCACCCATCAGTGCCACCCCCTATCAGAGCCACCCCCTATCAGAGCCACCCATCAGTGCCACCCCCTATCAGAGCCACCCATCAGAGCCACCCCCTATTAGAGCCACTTATCAGTGCCACCCCCTATCAGAGCCACCCATCAGAGCCATCCCGTATCAGAGCCACCCATCAGAGCCACCCCCTATCAGAGCCACCCATCAGAGCCACCCCGTATCAGAGCCACCCCGTATCAGAGCCACCCATCAGTGCCACCCCCTATCAGAGCCACCCCCTATCAGAGCCACCCATCAGTGCCACCCCCTATCAGAGCCACCCATCAGAGCCACCCCGTATCAGAGCCACCCCGTATCAGAGCCACCCATCAGTGCCACCCCCTATCAGAGCCACCCATCAGAGCCATCCCGTATCAGAGCCACCCATCAGAGCCATCCCGTATCAGAGCCACCCCGTATCAGAGCCACCCATCAGTGCCACCCCGTATCAGAGCCACCCCGTATCAGAGCCACCCATCAGTGCCACCCCGTATCAGAGCCACCCATCAGAGCCACCCCCTATCAGAGCCACCCATCAGAGCCACCCCGTATCAGAGCCACCCATCAGTGCCACCCCCTATCAGAGCCACCCATCAGAGCCACCCCGTATCAGAGCCACCCCGTATCAGAGCCACCCATCAGTGCCACCCCCTATCAGAGCCACCCATCAGAGCCATCCCGTATCAGAGCCACCCATCAGAGCCATCCCGTATCAGAGCCACCCCGTATCAGAGCCACCCATCAGTGCCACCCCGTATCAGAGCCACCCCGTATCAGAGCCACCCATCAGTGCCACCCCGTATCAGAGCCACCCATCAGAGCCACCCCCTATCAGAGCCACCCATCAGAGCCACCCCGTATCAGAGCCACCCCGTATCAGAGCCACCCATCAGTGCCACCCCCTATCAGAGCCACCCCCTATCAGAGCCACCCATCAGTGCCACCCCCTATCAGAGCCACCCATCAGAGCCACCCCCTATCAGAGCCACTTATCAGTGCCACCCCCTATCAAAGCCACCCATCAGAGCCACCCATCAGTGCCACCCCCTATCAGAGCCACCCCCTATCAGAGCCACTTATCAGTGCCACCCCCTATCAGAGCCACTTATCAGTGCCACCCCCTATCAGAGAAACCCATCAGTGCCACCCCTATCAGAGCCACCCATCAGAGCCACCCCCTATCAGAGCCACTTATCAGTGCCACCCCTATCAGAGCCACCCATCAGTGCATCCTATTACTGCTGCCTATTAGTGCCCATCAGCGACACCAATCAGTTCTGCCTTTCAGTGCCCATCAGTGCCACCCCCTATCAGAGCCACTTATCAGTGCCACCCCCTATCAGAGCCACTTATCAGTGCCACCCCCTATCAGAGCCACTTATTACTGCCGCCTATCAGTGCCCTTCAGTGAAGGAGAAAAATTACTTAGACCCCTTTCACACTGTTGGCGTTTTTCAGGCGCTAAAAATAACACCTGAAAAAAGCGGCTCCATTCAGTCCAGTGAGGGTTTTCACACTGGAGCGGTGCGCTGGCAGGGCATCAGAAAAAGTCCTGCCAGCAGCTTCTTTGGAGCGGTGAACTCACCGCTCCTCCACATTGAAACCAATGGGGCAGCGCTGTGATACCGCTCTAGCGGCGTTTTGCGGGCGGATTTAACCCCTTTTTGGCCGCTAGCAAGGGGTTAAAACTGACCTGCTATCGGCCGAATAGCGCCGCTAAAACGACGGTAAAACGGCGCTAAAAATAGCACCGCTTTACCGCTGACGCCGGTGACGGCACAGTGTGAAGGGGGTCTTCTTTACAAAGGAAACTTTTGGTCTTTTTTTATTTTTTAGCAAAAAATAAAAACCCTCCAGAGGTGATTAAATACCACCGAAAGGAAAACTCCATTTGTGTGAAAAAAAAGGACAAAATTGTAGTATGGGTACAGTGATGCACGACCGCGTAATTGTCATTGACAGCGGGAATGAAAATGTGTGCGTTCAGCTGAAATGTCAGTCTAACTTTGGGGGGCGATTTCAGAGACACCTGTGTGGGGGGTTCCTGCACGGATGTCTATGGAAATCGCACCCCCAAGTCACCAAAACTACAGAAACTCATTTGGGAAACGGCGCGGCAAATGTGGCGTCACACCGATTCGGACGGTGCCATGGCTGCCGACTTGGCATGCCAAATCGTAGTTTGCAATTGTATTTAGAAATTAGAAATGAACCTGCAATTATCAAATGGCATTAAACTGTAGCTATAGAAGAACAACTGGTTGAGCTACTTGCTCAGGGAGAAAAAATGAAGAGGATAAGGACCGGAGGTCTCAAAAATTTGGCGTTGATATGTCCCCTGGTCCAGTACTCCAAAGATGAGTACCCGGGGGGGATATTGGGACTTGCCAGGTGCCGTCTAACACCGTGGGAGACGTGTTATTTTGTGTTTTATGTGGCGTTGTTGTTTGATTGGAGAGCCTGTGTTATTTGGTTGGCCAAGGTCCCTAGTGGTATGTAGCCTAAAATGTTTGTAAGTGTCCATGTGGTGTCTCGAATGTGTAGTTTTGCGGGGAGAAGTTTATGTTTCTAGTGAAGAAATCTTGGTTTTTGGTGGGATCAACAACTGCATTTCATGTGTTAATGGCACCATTTTGTCGTGGCCTGGCTTTTGTCGGCCATTTTCTTTTCTTGTTGTCACCATGCGGCCATTGTCGTCGGCCATTTTCACTGTGTGGCCGTGGTTTGATCTTCGTTTGTTGTAACTACCATTTTGTGTCCGCTGTGTTTTGGGTGAAATTGCTCTGCTTTTAGGCCAGGTTTAGAAATGTGATTTGGGTTTGTAGAGGCGCAGTTTAAGGATTTTGTTTCTGTTTGGCCTGTGGGTCATCCCAGAGGGAAAGCTGCTCCAATTCCTTTGTGTGTAGCCATGCGTTCCGGGCATCTCGTCTCTGGGCACCATTTCCTTTTGAGTGAATTCAAATGGCTGTTTTTGTACTTTTTACATACTTTTCAGTCAAACTGTTGCGTTGTTTGTATTGAGTTTTGGGTTTGAGTGAAAAATCTCTACTTTGCACTGAATTTACTAACTTTAGCTGAGTTTTTGTACTTTTAGCGGTGTGTGTTATTTTTATTTTTAAATGTTTGGGAGTTTCTCCGAGGGCAATTCATTGTTCTGGGTTTTATTGCTTTAGAAGTTCAGGGAAGATTTAACCTAGGCTTCCCCTCCCCCTCCCTGCTCATTGATATTTAAATGGACCAGTTAGTTGGGTTTTTAGAGCTGAGGTTTGTATTGAATAGCCTGCAGTAGAAACTAGGCTTCCCCCTCCCCCTCCCTCTTCAGGAAGTTCTTTACAAGATGTGATGTAGATGTGCAACAGGAAGTTGGTGGGAGGAGCTTGGGAAGTTGGTGGGAGGAGCTTGGAGTCTTTTGACTCGTGTTTGGAAGTAGGTTTGATTTTTAAATTTAATTCCAGTTGTTTTTGTGAAGTTTTATACTGGAATACAGTTTTGGGTAGAGAGCAAACTGGAGGCATCCACATTATTGTTGTAATATCGAGTTATAGAGAGAAGCCACGTTTTTAAATTTTGAATAGTGGAGGATTTCATGGTGTTTTGTATTTTGTCTGACAACACATTTATAGGGCTGCCGATAATCAGGTGTAAAGCATGTAAATGTGAGGAGTAGATTCTAGCACACCGGGAGGCCGTGTATAATAATCGGAGAACGCCGGGTGCCAGTACTGTAAAAATAGTCACTAAGCAGCACTGCTCCGAAAGTTAGTGCGAGGGTGCCCTGGACGCAGGGACATGTCATAAGCGATTTGAATTGTCATGGGTAATGTTGGTCCATGCGTTGGAGGAAAAAAAGAGGCTCCGCACCAGTCAGACAGCTGCATAGTACATGAGATCTGGGTTTGGGGCTCCGGACATGAGACCCCTTAAAGATTGGCAGATATGGTCGGAGGGTACAGTAAGGTGTATTCCTTTGGAAGGTACTTTTGATGTCTGGATGTACGAGACCCCAGAATAAAAATACCTGGGAAGTAGTTCAGCTGTGGCTTCAGAAATCTGTAATAATGAGTGGGTTAATGGATGTGTAGGACACGTTTGTGTGGTTAAAATTCTCAGGCCTGTTTTTGGACTTTGTGTGGCTGGTCCATGCAAAGATTTCAAGATGCTCTCCTGTTTTTCCCATTGTATTTTTTTTCTATCGCTAAAAGAGTGAAGGTAGCATTCCATCTGGTTGTTTTGTTTTTTCATTTTTGTTTTGGGAACTATGAAATATCTCCCCCCACATTTGTATCTAAATGTTTGTCTCATGTTTTAGTCTTTGTATGTAGTAACAAGAATATGTTTGAACCTACCGTGGCGGCCCTCCTACGTGTCGCGGGTGTTGTATTTTTGTAGGAACCTAAAAGTAATGCCGCGTACACACGGTCGGACTTTCCGGCATACTTGGTCCGGCGGACCAGAGTGTGCCGGACAATCCGCCCGTGTGTGGGCGGCGGCGGACTTTTCCGGCGGACTTCTTCCCAAAAGCCCGCCGGACCTAGATTTGAAACAAGTTTTAAATCTTTCCGTAGGACTCAGTTTCGGGCGGAAAGTCCGCTCGTGTGTGTGCTGGTCCGACGGAAAGCCCGCTCGTGTGTAGGCTGGTCCGACGGACCAGATACGACGCGAGGGCAGGGTATTGCATCTCGCGCTCTCTGCAATAGGAAAAACAAATTTTCCTATTGCGGTGAGCGCGGTGCATGCCAGGCCCTTAGGTCTGGTATGGATTATAAAGGGAACCCCCTACGCCGAAAAAACGGCGTGGGGTCCCCCCTAAAATCCATACCAGACCCCGATCCGAGCACGCAGCCTGGCCGGTCAGGAAAGGGGGTGGGGACGAGCGAGCGCCCCCCCCCCTCCTGAACCGTACCAGGCCGCATGCCCTCAACATGGGGGGTGGGTGCTTTGGGGGAGGGGGGCGCCCTGCGGGGCCCCCCCACCCCAAAGCACCTTGTCCCCATGTTGATGAGGACAAGGGCCTCTTCCCGACAACCCTGGCCGTTGGTTGTCGGGGTCTGCGGGCGGGGGCTTATCGGAATCTGGGAGCCCCCTTTAATAAGGGGGCCCCCAGATCCCGGCCCCCCACCCTATGTGAATGAGTATGGGGTACATGGTACCCCTACCCATTCACCTAGGGAAAAAGTGTAAGTAATAAAACACACTACACAGGTTTTGAAAATATTTTATTAAACAGCTCCGGGGGGGGGATCTTCCTCCGGCTTCGGGGGTCTTCTTCCGGCTTCGGGGGTCCCTCCGCTTCATCTTCTCCCGGCGTCCGGTTGGTTCTTCTCCGCTCTCTTCTCCCGGTGTTCCTGTTCTTCGGCCGGCTCCTCTGCTGTCTTCAAGTAGCTCTCTTGCCAGCAGAGGTCCGGACTTCTGGGCTTCTGGGCTTCTCTTCCCCAGATGTTGACACGACGCTCTCTCCTGCTGGACTGGTCTCCGAGGGCTGCGTTGTGACTTATATAGGTGGAGACCCCGCCCCCTTTTGATGTCACAGTCCCTGGGCATGCTGGGACTGTGACGTTTTAGGGGGCGTGGTCAACATCACCCAGTGACCACGCCCCCTAAAACGTCACAGTCCCAGCATGCCCAGGGACTGTGACATCAAAAGGGGGCGGGGTCTCCACCTATATAAGTCACAACGCAGCCCTCGGAGAGCAGTCCAGCAGGAGAGAGCGTCGTGTCAACATCTGGGGAAGAGAAGCCCAGAAGCCCAGAAGTCCGGACCTCTGCTGGCAAGAGAGCTACTTGAAGACAGCAGAGGAACCGGCCGAAGAACAGGAACACCGGGAGAAGAGAGCGGAGAAGAACCAACCGGACGCCGGGAGAAGATGAAGCGGAGGGACCCCCGAAGCCGGAAGAAGACCCCCGAAGCCGGAGGAAGATCCCCCCCCCCGGAGCTGTTTAATAAAATATTTTCAAAACCTGTGTAGTGTGTTTTATTACTTACACTTTTTCCCTAGGTGAATGGGTAGGGGTACCATGTACCCCATACTCATTCACATAGGGTGGGGGGCCGGGATCTGGGGGCCCCCTTATTAAAGGGGGCTCCCAGATTCCGATAAGCCCCCGCCCGCAGACCCCGACAACCAACGGCCAGGGTTGTCGGGAAGAGGCCCTTGTCCTCATCAACATGGGGACAAGGTGCTTTGGGGGAGGGGGGCCCCGCAGGGCGCCCCCCTCCCCCAAAGCACCCACCCCCCATGTTGAGGGCATGCGGCCTGGTACGGTTCAGGAGGGGGGGGGGGGCGCTCGCTCGTCCCCACCCCCTTTCCTGACCGGTCAGGCTGCGTGCTCGGATCGGGGTCTGGTATGGATTTTAGGGGGGACCCCACGCCGTTTTTTCGGCGTAGGGGGTTCCCTTTATAATCCATACCAGACCTAAGGGCCTGGTATGCCCCGCGACGGGGCTCGCAAGGTGTCAATCTCGCCGATAAAAACGGCAAGATTGACATCCTTTTCTAGTCCCGTCGCACCTGAGTCACGTTCAAAATGAACGGACTTGTCCGTGTGTGGGCAAGTCCGTTCATTCTGAAAGTCTGCCGGAACTCCGGCGAAAGTCCGTCGGAAAGACGGGCGGACTTAGCCCGCCGGAAAGTCCGGGTGTGTGTGGGCAAGTCCGTCCGTTTTAAAGTCCGGCGCACCTGGCGGACAAAGTCCGTCGGAAAGTGTGCCGGACCAAGTAGGATAGAAAGTCCGATCGTGTGTACGCGGCATATGAGTTACAGAGGGTTTTGTTGTTCTTGGTTTTGTGGAATGTCAGTGACAATTTACCAATGTACATGAATGTTGTATTGTTTACCATTCTTTGCAGGATATATATGAAGGATAGAGTAATAACTTCTGTTTATAAGTATCTTTTCAGGTCCAAGGAGTTTCTGGAAGTGTGTGTACATAGAAAGCAGGTGTATGTAGATATCTGTAAACATGTATAAATACACACGCCTGAGAAGGTAAAAGTTGTTTTTTTCTGCACCATTCTAAACCCTGCGTGTCTTCCTCCAGTATGTAATGAGGAATTAAATGGGGGAATGATAATGGTGAGAATCACAATTTTTCAAACCAATAATACTAACCGCTCTAATTCTAGCCAAGTTGGTGACCTAGTAGGATGACTTTCTCCCTTTGATGGAATTTGAATCAGCAAGCAGCAGTCCGGTGAAGGAGGCTCTCATCCCAGATGCTAAGAACCTTTTTGTCAATGGTTCCAGGTATTACACCCCAGATGGTAAGCCACGCAGTGACCACAGTCATTAAGTTAGGTTTGTTTGGAGGTCAACTAAAAACAGGGTTATACTTTCCTCAGCAGCTATCGACATTCTCAGCTGATGGGGTAGGTGCATTCACTGTAATATGAACTTCAAAAGGTCCAACCACAGGGTTCATGAGTCCCTCCTGGACCCTGGCACAATAACCGGTTTATATTCTTTCCAACCAGGTGACTGGGTCATTGTAAAGAAGCTTGATGGACGAGACAACTGGGTTCACACCAGCCACTGCAAGAAGCTGCTCAACTACACCAAAGGATGAGGAGTATCTTTGTTTATTTATATTTTTTAGTTTAGTATATTTTGGCAAGGGTAACGATGAAAAGCAACCCAACTTATTGTTTAAAGTGTATTCTCCAATTAGCTAAGAAAGTGAACAGGACACATGGTTGGGTCTACTCTGAATCTCCACCGAGCTCTAGTGCCCCAGCGATGACAGCGGTACATGCTATATATGATGTTCAGATTGGTATGAGGAGTTTTGACAAACTAGTAAAAACTCCAGACACTTGGATGCGGAAACCTTCCCGTGGACACGGCGGATCTGTTTGCTCTTTTAAGGATGTCTGTTTATGCCTCTCCAGGGAACTGGCCACTCCATGGCGAACGCATTTCAACTCCTAAGTAAGTCTGTGTACTTTGGGAACCATACAGAGTTATGGCCCACTGGGCCATAGTATAGTACGGCTCGCATCACTGGTAGCAGTGAGAGTGTGCACACAGTTGTGTTCAAAGCCATGTGCTTGCCGCATGGTTTTGCACACCACCGTCTGCACTCGTCACTACTGTATTTCTATTTGAATATATACATGTCTGTGATTGGTTCTGTATTTAACCCTGTTGGAAGGGTTTCTGTCTTGTTCTATCCTGTGTTAAATCCTTATATGGTTATATCCTGTGAGGTCACTTCCCATGTAAGAAGTGATTGGCTGCTGGAACCATCACTTCCTGTTTGTAAAATTTTTTGTGTTAATAAAAGGGGCTTGCTGGGCTGGTGTGAGGGGGCCATGCAGAGATGAGGACGTAAGAATGTGGTGATGTCTGTTTACTGGGGGATGGGGAACCAGAGGGGAGACATACGATCAAAAGGTACGTTATATCATTAAGACGGAAATGGGTGCTTATTAGCACAAGAGATATGGCTGTGTGCATAGAATACAGCCATCTTTCTACCACACACTTGTCAAAAGAATTTAACGATACCCATTTTAGAAATGTAAAATGAGTTATAATTCTAACAATAGCTCTGGTTCTTGCCAGCTTTGGTATCAGGATAACTAGGTAGCCCACAAGTGTGCTTCAACTTTAGTTTGGTATTAATGCAGATCTACAGCTTATAAGGAAATTCCCCCTAATGCAAGAGGTTCATGTGTGCTGGTGAAACTCGTCCCGGAATCTTATGTCACGGCCGATCGTGAGGATCTGATGGTGCGAGAGAAGGTGAGAATGGCAGGAAGAGCTAGAAGTGAATTGTTCACCAACCCCGACCAGGTCTGGGCATGGTTTCCTGCTTGTACAGGGTGGGGGCTTCAGCTTATGAAACGATTGAACAATTTCTCATCCATTGAGGATGGGAGGTTCAATGTAACTGTTGAAGCCACAAGGAAGTTCCCACAGTCCAAGGGAGGTTTCTGGGAATTCATAAGTAAAGATTGTTATATCTGGATCGGGGATACTAGTGACAAAGTTCAGGCCCATATGGATAAGGTTTAGATCCCTACAAGGCAAAGCCAGAGCTATAGCTAGTGAAGGTTGGAATCCTTTTAAGGGTCTGGGAATCTTTGGGAATTTTTTATTTTTCAGCAGATCATGGATGAAGGAAGTAGGGGTATATATACTCATGTTGTTTTTGTTTCTATTCCCTCTATATGCTGTGATGAGGTGCTCCTGTTGCCTGATTGGACGAGTGAACAGAGTCCGAGCAGATGACCACATCTTCCCCACCGAGATGAGACGCCCCGAAGCCCAGCCCAAGTACAAGACACAGAGGATCCCAGACCGGCCTTCATGTCCTCCTCTAAGTCATCCCTCCTGAAGAACAGAGTCTACAAGTCAAGCCGTGTTTTCCTTTTTATTGGACTTAAGGACTGATTAAGAAGAAGATCAGGATTCATTGAGGGACACATGGGAGCATATGACAAGAGGAGGGACTGTTGTTGAAATTTTATGAAGAAGATATCCCCCCCCCCCAGAGGAACGATCGTCTGGGGGGGATGTGTTCACTCTGCAAAGACATTATCAGTTATGCGGGGATGTGCGCTCGTGTCACCCCTGTGTGCCTGATCAACATATTTGGGGCCGGGGGGAGGGGGGGGGGTGGCGTGCCCATACAGATAATCTCCCACGCACAGGAACGGTAGTATAATCCGGGGATGTG